>NC_138775.1:161582794-161645294 GCF_965119305.1 Pelophylax lessonae
ATTCCCAACACACCCATCTCACACTGCCATATGATAATGAATGGGGGTGTCCATTGCAAGTTAAATACACCCCCAGATCACATTGCTTTGTTAATTTACAGATCTAACTGGAATCTGATGGCACTGCTGTGAACCACTATGCCATCAAATTCTGCTGGGGACCTTTAAAAAGGATTATGTGTGATTGTGTGGATAATTATGCCACCTTAAATTTGCATCTCCCACATACCATGTGCAACTCTTGCAGGAATTGTGAATCAAGGGTAATTCAGCACAGCTTAATGAACAGACACATTGAGGAGTGTAGGAACACACCGTCAGATTACCCGATCACACTATGGGGTTTTAACTCCTCCATAATTTTGCCACTTTGGAAACCAAGTGCTTACTTTATGTATACTTTTTAGACGGAACTACAATTTCTAGTAGGGTGATATCATTGCATGAGATTTTCCCTCACTTCCTGTCTTAGTGTCACCAAGACAGGAAGTGAGGGGAATATCACTGTGGGGAAATAGCTTGCAATTGTTGCCTTATAATGTCCATAGTATATATAAAAGGAAAGAATTGCTGGCTATATCCCCACGGGAGATTCCCTCACTTCCTGTCCTGGTGACACCAAGACAGGAAGTGAAGGGAAATCTCCTGCAATGATATAACACTGTTACATGTTCTAGTTATGTAGCAAACTTAAGAATATACAAAGCAAACATCTTTTTTTTTCCATTTTGGCAAAATCATGGATTAATTAAAAAACTATCTTTGTTTGTCCCGTGGCTTGCAGGAAAAACATTTTGCCTTGATTCCACCATCAACACAGACAGGGGAAACCCTCCTGCGGAGCCATTGTGTTCTCCTGGTGCTGCCCCTGCCAGGAAAACACAGTTAATATTGCTAGTGGCTACAAGAGATGCTAGCGATAAGTGTGTGTAAAATCTGACAGACTGGTTGTACGTTGTCCTCCAGGTGATAGACCAATTAACTTGGGTACCTTCAGCCTGGCCATACACAGTTTAAATCTGCATCTCAAATGAAGCAATCCCATTTACATATAACACTCCATAAAGGAGAATTGAGGGGCTTATCAGGTCTGCGTCAAAAATTAACAGCCACACCCAATCAGACAGCTCGTGTTAAAAGGGACCTGAAAAGCAATCTGCATGGCTTGCTTTTCCAAGCATTGGCTAGTTTAGTGAGCCTGGACTAATAACAGTCACTGTAATGCTACCCATACTGCTGTCCTTTTAACATGGTGACAAAAGTTGATACCTATGCTACATGTGTGTAAAGTTACTTGCACCCTGCTAAATGGACAGCAATAAGGTTGTAAATACAGTGACTGCCTGTCCCCCCCTGATGGCGGCCCTGGGTGTGTCATGAAAGGCCGATTGAGAAAATGGCTATATCATGTAGAGGAAATCACCAGTGTGGGGCAACCTATGTCATGGAGGTAGATTTGGACATCGATGTATATGTATCACCAGAAATGGAATTCTTTGTTCTACAATATCTCAAAGACGACCTAGCATGTTATTTGAAGACTGTACTATTTTGGACATACTTGAACTCAAACATACACTGCTCTTTCCACAGCTCCTCCTCCTCTGGGGGTATGATAATGTATATACGCATCTTCACCAAAAGCACAAGATGATGTGTCGTCTCCGGATGAGGCTGCAGCGGAGATTTCAGTTCCTGCCTGATATAGTGGATCTGCAGCGGGCCTGGAGTGATGCCAAAAGGCGCTCACCCAAGCTCCTGCTAAAGGCTGTGGAGCAAATCTCCGGTAAGTAAAAATATACATTACATGTGACCAGATAGGTTACAATTTTTTGGGTAGGTGGACATGTGTTTAGCTATGCAACAACACTAATACCAACACCCCCCCCCCCCTCCCTCTCGCTCCTACCTTTCCTACCTCCATCAAGTGTCTCTTCACAACCTTTAATACTACTATGTACATTCGTATTTTTTATGTTTCTTTTTTTTCTTCTGCTTCTAGCCAAAGCGGACGGACGGCACCCTCTTGTGCTTTTGGTGAAGAAGGGGAGGAGGAGGACGGCCACACTACAATACGCAATCAGAGGCAGCGAGCCATTTGAGCAGCTGAAAATTGTGGATCGTAAGTAGAAAATAAAAATGATAGAAATTTCTAATCTCTAATCACATTTTACAGAGCCCCCTTTACATCGGAGTCTCCAGACTTACTACACTGTAAGAGGGAAGTGTGAAGTCTCTGATGTAAGGAGAGTTCTGGGAACCATTATTTGAGGGGGGAAGCTGGGGACTCTGGTGTAAAAGGGAACTCTGTGTTCCCCAAAGCTCCCCCATACATCTGAGCTTACAGAGACCCTCTTACACTTCCCTTCCTCAGTCCACCACAGTCAAGGGCACAACAAGTCCCACTGCAGAAGGCTACCTGCTTGGACTTGTAATCCTCTCTGTAGGGGAATGAGGAACTACTGCCTGCTATGCTAAGACTTGTAGTGCCCTCTGTTAGGGACTAAGGATTCCTCAGTCCTCCACATTCTAGGGCACTATAAGTCCCAGCATAGTGGGCTGTCATACCTCAGTCCCTCACAGCTCAGGGCAAAAACAACAGAGTTAAACATCTAAAGGACAACTCCAAACCAAACTAACAATAATGGACAGAGTCCATATGCTCTATAATGTCAAAGACCCGCTACCCCTCACCTTCCAGCTCGGGTGCTGTCATTGTGTAGGGCAGAGTGCTCCATCTCCACCATGTTTGGCTTTCATGTCAGATAGGCAGGACTTGCTCAGCTCCACTCTCTTCCTTGGCAATTGACTCTGGCGTCATTGTGGATCTTTCCTCCTCTAGAAAACCCCCAGGGGCCCTCTCCTTGTCCCCCAGCCACCCAGGGCCTTCTTCTCCTCCTCCTCCACCAACCATTTTCAGACTCTTCCAACTTCCCTGGGGTTACTCAACCACTTTGCATAGTGGACACAACAAATCTATGACCAGCCTGCAAAATATCAAGTCTGGGCCTGGTTACCTGTATGTTCCGGGTCCAGGGCGGAGCTCTCCTCCCAGAGCAACAACTGATGATAGCAGAGTGAGTTGACCGGCCAGTCACTTCCTACTGGTGCAGGTACACACCTACCGATTCCTCCACATCTTAGGATAACATGATCAGACGGCCAATCCCCAGGCAGAGAAGGAGGAGTAAGTGTCAGCGGACAACAGACACCTGGCAGACGCAGTGAAGGGACTGCAGCACACTGCTGCAACTTTTTGATCCGAGGATTGAAAGCAATCTTTTACTTGGGAGATTTCCCTGACTGCGCCCTTCGAAATGTTGGTGCTCCGCCACTGGCCGCAAGGCCCCTGTAGGTGCCAGGCCTTAGGCGCCCGCTTAATTTGCATGGTGCCCTCCTGTTTTAAAACATGGTCAATGCATCTCATTGGTGTAAGTGCACTTCTATGTTCTGAATTGTAGGGGCATTGAGTATGGTGCTAGCATGATGAGAGGTTACTGCCTATTTGTGTCCATAAATAATATATAATGTTTTTCTTTTATTTTAGAAACCAGTGATCAGGATGTGGAGGCTCAGCCTTCTCAGGCCCCCTGTAAGTAATGTGGATGTGCTGGTGTGTTGTGTATTAGGTCGAACTTGGAGGAATGATTGTTTGTTTTGTTTTCTTTTGTGGTTGATGTAACTTCAGCAAGAGAGGAGCCTCAGGCAGGGCCAAGTCGCCTGGATCCGGGCCAGGAACAAACTGTTGGCCAAGAAGAGGCCAATTGGTCCGACTCGGATGAGGACCTGGGCTCTCCTCAAAGGGGAAGTAAGTATTCTACATGTGTTTGTGTGTTCAATGTGTCCTGGTAAATATAAGGGCTGTAATATATATATTTTGACATTGGGGTTTTGTAGCAGCTGACATTGAGGATGTTTGTTGTGGAGGACTGGGGAAGAGGGGCCACTGCTTACCCAGTCCACTGTAACTACTACCTTCAATGTTTCCAGACTACTTTCTGTGTGCCTTTATCAAATAGCTTTTGTTCAAGGATTGTATTTGTGTCTTTGTGTTTCTAGGAGATACAACGCCATCCCCCCATGAAGGGACACCATCCCCCCATGTAGGGTCTCCCCCATCCTCCCCCACTCCAGGCTCCCCTGAACTAGTCTGTAAGTACCTAAAATTAGATTCTCACATGAATTGTGTGTGCTAGGATGATGTGTATCTAGGATAATCTAAGTTGGAGTCAAAGCAAGTGTAGTTTTGCTATATGTGACAGGAAGGTTGGTCATGAAACACTCTTGCTTAACCTTCATGTTTGAAAGGTGGTTTTGGGGAGCATTACAGGACATGTTATCTTTTGTAAGTTATCTCAAGCCACCCTATTCTAAATTGGTGTTAGTTTCTCTACATTGGAAATGGTGTGCTTTGTACTTGTAAATTTTTAGGGGACATTGTAATTTAATCATGTCCTGATTTAGTCAACACTGAAAATGTGTGTTTGTCAATCTTTCATAAATACTCTTCCTCGGTAATGTACCACATTCCAGTTCACAATTTGTGTTCTTTTTGTGCAGTTTCTCCAGAGCCAGCCACGCCATCCACTTCAGGGGCCCCAAAAAAACCTGATGATGGTAAGTTGTGTGCTTTTCCAGTAATGTGTCTACTTAGTAAGTGGAGAAATGCTAACTGTGTATGTCCCCGCTCAGGCTTCAAGTTGTTCTAAAGGCAGCGGGTTCTTTATGTGAATGCATTCTATGCATTAGTATTCCAAGTGATAGGTGTGCATATTCCCCCTAAGACTTACTGGGACCATTTTTTACGGTCCAAATTTTTGCACTAATACTTGTCTGGAACAGACTCCCCCTCCTCCTTAACTGAGGTGACAGCATGCCAATATTGCCTCCTGATGCTGTCACTCCTAATCATTGAGACCATTGGAAGGGAGGGGGGCAAGGCTGGCTCACAGCCTAGTGCCTGAACAGGCACAGGGTGCTTGGCTTCATCTCATGTGCCTCCATAGCAAGCTGCCTGCTGTGGGGTCAAACAACAGGAGGGAGGTGCCTAGAGGTGTGTACAGGGGCCATGTAAAAAGGAGGATTGTTATTTCTCTTGTCCCCAAAAACCTAGAGAGTGTAAGTCTAACCTGATTAGTTTTCCGCAGCCCTCCCAAAATGATATGTTTCCAACACTTAGAACAGGCAGGGCTGAGGCACCAAAAACATCAGAAAAACACAATCAGCACAAAAGCAGGGAGTACGTATCCTTAACGCTACAAGCTTCACCCAGAAGAATGACGCTTGCACTGTACAAATCTGCATCACCACCATATCAATGTCTAAATAAAACTTTCAGGGAAATGTGGAGGGGTAATGAGTGGGTGTTAGAGCGTTTTCATGACTGCGTAACCTACAGTTAGCGTGAGTCCATTTGTTGATAAACTTTTTCTTCTCTCTTAACACAGCTGGGATGGCGGAAAGGAGATCAGGGGAGCAGACACATCTGCTCCGTCCAGAACTGGCCCTCAAAATTCCTAAGGGTGAGTCTCTACTATGTGTCAGGTTCAATCTATAGACAGTAAGAGGGAGAGAGAACGCTCCACAGATTCCAATGGTGATAGAGATAAATGTGTGCACATGTATCGTGTTGACCAATTGAACCCAAAACACCTTACATTCTTCAAAATGATTGCTTGTGTTTACATGCAGAAAAGCATTTTACTTAGCTTTGGTGGAACTGCTACTAACATTCCAAGCCATCTTATGTAACCTTTTGAACAATTTGCTGTGAAAGTTTGAGTTTAAGGTTTACAACAGCAATTTAGCATATTTGCTTCAGAGTGTTGATAAAAGCCAACCAATAGACTCCTAAGCATATTTGTTGAGGCACATTAATTACAATCCTTGTTTGGATCATTTTGCCTAAAACTAATTGTCATGTTTTTTTCTACCCAGGGCACACCCACCTCACCTACGAGGTCCTCCTGGATTATATGAGGTGGTGCGGAGACCGAATTCTCTATTTGGAACACCTTTGTGGCGTGGATCCAGACCCTAAGGAGCCATTCGTTAGGAATGTCACACCTTTAAAAAGATCCTAGTATTTTTTTTTTTTGTTTGTTTACTTATGTTGCACGTTGCAACACAAAGAAATGTCACATTTGTAATTGTTGCCCATTATAAACAAAAATCTAACAAAAAAATCAAAAAAAGTTTAAAAAAAACCCCTTTTTTTTGGGACCCCAAAAAAAAAAAAAAAAAAAGCCTTGTTTTTGGCAACCAAAAAAATATAAAAATTAAAAAAAAACCCTTTTTTTGGGACCCAAAAAAACAAAAAAAAACAAAAAAAGCCTTGTTTTTGGCAACCAAAAAAAATATAAAAATTTAAAAAAAACCCTTTTTTTGGGACCCAAAAAAACAAAAAAAAACAAAAAAAGCCTTGTTTTTGGCAACCAAAACAAATATAAAAATTTAAAAAAAACCCTTTTTTTGGGACCCAAAAAAACAAAAAAAAACAAAAAAAGCCTTGTTTTTGGCAACCAAAAAAAATATAAAAATTAAAAAAAAAACCTTTTTTGGGACCCAAAAAAACAAAAAAAACAAAAAAAGCCTTGTTTTTGGCAAACCAAAAAAAAAAATGTTTACAAAAAAGCCTTGTTGTTTTTGGCAACGGAAAAAACCAAAAATGTATACAAAAAAGCCTTGTTGTTTTTGGTAACAAACTAAACCAAAAATGTTTACAAAAAAGCCTTGTTGTTTTTGGCAACGGAAAAAACCAAAAATGTTTACAAAAAAGCCTTGTTGTTTTTGGTAACAAACTAAACCAAAAATGTTTACAAAAAAGCCTTGTTGTTTTTGGTAACAAACTAAACCAAAAATGTTTACAAAAAAGCCTTGTTGTTTTTGGTAACAAACTAAACCAAAAATGTTTACAAAAAAGCCTTGTTGTTTTTGGTAACAAACTAAACCAAAAATGTTTACAAAAAAGCCTTGTTGTTTTTGGTAACAAACTAAACCAAAAATGTTTACAAAAAAGCCTTGTTGTTTTTGGTAACAAACTAAACCAAAAATGTTTACAAAAAAGCCTTGTTGTTTTTGGTAACAAACTAATCCAAAAATGTTTACAAAAAAGCCTTGTTGTTTTTGGTAACAAACTAAACCAAAAATGTTTACAAAAAAGCCTTGTTGTTTTTGGTAACAAACTAAACCAAAAATGTTTACAAAAAAGCCTTGTTGTTTTTGGTAACAAACTAAACCAAAAATGTTTACAAAAAAGCCTTGTTGTTTTTGGTAACAAACTAAACCAAAAATGTTTACAAAAAAGCCTTGTTGTTTTTGGTAACAAACTAAACCAAAAATGTTTACAAAAAAGCCTTGTTGTTTTTAGGGCAAACGACAAAACCACAAATGTTTACAAAAAATAATTGTTTTTGTGAAAACCTTCCAAAAAATGATGTCAAAACATAAAAAATGTTTAAAATGTTTATCTAAATTAAATTTAAGTATGTTGCTCTTTGCAACACAAATGTTACATTGGCAATTTAGTTCATTCTATTATATATTGTAATATATTTTTTGTGCGCTACAGTTGGTAGACACCCACATGTGTTATTAAAACATTTATTTTATTACCCAAGTTTTCTTTTTGGTGTACACATCGAATGTCTTTTGTGTTGTATTTGTTTAGTTGAGTGGTGTGGTCTGTAATTGTTAGTATGTTGGCTTTGGTTTATGTTAGCCTTGAGACTTGTTTTGAAGCTACATTTGAAGGGAGAACTTTTGTTGGGTCGTTATGTGAACATTGAGTTATCTAAATTTACATGAAATCATATGTTTGGAGATAGAGAAGCACGTGTGTATAAATGCCTACATTAACCAGGGCCATTACTTGGCCACCAACACTCCTAAAAAACCAAAGAGCAAACACAAACTAATCATTTTGCATAAAATTTTATTTCATCCCCAAAAGAAGCACTATAATAAATCATATTGTGCCACCCTCAAATTAAAAAAAAAAAAATGGCCCAACAAATTGGCCAATGTAAATCATTAACAAAACTAAACCAAATTAAACAAAAAAACAAAAAATCAAGTTGGTGGTCGTGCCTGAAGCAGTGTGGTGAGCACTGTTAAGTTTCCTGCCATCAAATGGTGGGCCAATAGTTCCATCTGGTCTGGGGTTAACTGTAGAGTTGTGCTCAAGTGGCCCATTAGGATCATATCTTCTGTCTGAGGCTGCTGATGATGCAGGGTGTTGAACGTTGGAAATGTCCCAGACAGAAGATGTTCTGCCAATAGTGTCATCTGCTCTGGGGTCAGCCTAAGCATTTGGGCAACGTGTGCCATTACCATGAGATGGGATCGTTGCTGCTCCAAGGCTATTTGATGCTGCTGGTGGTGCAAGGGTTGTGAAGATGTGTGGGGAGTGGTGGTTGATTGTTTGTTGTGGTCCACGGTGCGGGGGCAAACGACATGTCGCATTGGTGACAAAAAAGAAGAACGGCCTGGGGAGGAGTGAAGTGATAAAGGTGTGGAGGGAATGTAGTCAGGTGGAAGGGGTACTGTGGAACCAGTGCGCATTGAGGTTGTGCAGGAGGATTGCTCATTGAGGGGTGTGGGAGTCCGAACGGAGTGTGAAGTGCTAGGAGTGGCTACAGGAGGAATTGTCCCATCCCCAGCTGCCTGACAAGTGGCCAACACTGGCATTACCCTCCCACTACCACAACCTGCAGTGGCAGGTGAGTGAGATGTTTGGGAGGGCTCTGCCAATGGGGCATCTTCAGATCCAAACAGGCATTGGCGTGTGGCCAGCACCTGAGTGTCAACACTTTGCCGATCCCGTTGATGCTGGTCTGCTAAACTTACCAAGCTGTTACGCATATCCTGTTGAACCTGTAACATATCCTGGTGAACCTGTACCATTGTTGCTACAGATTCCTGTATGAGCCCGAGCAGACGTACTGCCTCAGTAGATTGCTGAGTACGCCTCCTTAACTCATTTTGGACCTGATACTCATCAAGCAGCCTCTCGGCTACATCCAGCATAGATGGACGAAGTTGGGTAGGTGACAATCCCTCTGCATCTAAGGCTACCTGAAAGCAGAAGAAATAGACCAAATCATTATCAAACATCATGCCTAAATATTTCAGATTAGTTTGACAACTTAACACCCCAAGCAGAACGTTGAAAAGTTTGATGTGCTTCTAATGAGTACTTGTTCATTGTAAGATTATCCAAGCTAGCAACACTTCTGATAATGGGTACATATTATATTGGTATGACTAATATGACAAAGGCAAAAAAGATTCAACATGAAGGTGTTCCCAATTAACCCTGGTGTGGTAGGTTGTTTATGCTTTTGGTAAATCTGTTACTACACCAATGACTTTATACATCTACGTATGTTGTCTAAAATCTTGCCATCAATCGGCTACAGGACAACCCAACCAAACGATACCCATGAATTTGGACCTGGAAAATCAAAGACGGGCCGGACTTTAAAGATCCTGGATGTTTTTGGAACATTAGTGGCACACCAAATTATAACATAATTCCCTGATGTTCAAGATAGAACTCTTGTTGTGCTGGTGCATCGTCAGAATGTCATAGCACTAATTTAACACACACAATGTAAGCCACATCTAGTCCAAAATCAATGCTACCATTGAAATGTTACATGTGCACCTTGTTCCCTTATATCACATACCACAGCACTGGATGCAGAATCGTCGCCAGCTCCTGATCCAACTCCAGCTGCAACGTCAAGAGGGGCCTGATGTTCTTTTAAAAACAAAAAAAAAAAAACATGTTTAGTACATAACCTTAGTCAGTAATGATTATGGCCAGATTGCCCTCCTAGCTTCATGAATGAAGCATTGAGGCCAAACATTCAAAAGTGCTTTCCTGGGCTCATAGGACACTTGCTAAACCCTCCCAAAGGTTAAGAAGGCTTGGTCTGCCTACTAATGACGGCACCCATTAATGCTGTCAACTGTGTTTTGCAGGGTAAACATCTAAAAGGCAACACTCTTTCCTAAGAAAAAACATGTGTGTTAATGGGGTTAATAAGATTCAAAAAAACATTATTTGACTAGACATACCAACACCTTCCTCCAGGCCTAGCTGCACTGGGTGTGTTCCCTGCTGCGGATCTTCTGTAAAGGACATAGCAATATGAGCTATCTTGGAAAAAAAAAAACATCTACATTGTTTGGTACAGTATGATATTGGACCTACCAGGAGGAGGGTCAGCACTGATGTCAACACCTGTGAGTCCGTCTGGTTCGCCAAGCTGCATGGGCTGTGGAGGGGCTGAGATCCGTGCTACAGATGAACAAATTGCAGGTTGGGGAAAACAAAAAAAGGACAATTGGAAGGGCAAGTATCACATTCTCTTAATGTCACACATAGGATAGTAGTTAATCTTTTCCAAACAACTCACACAATTGACATCCAAGATAATATCCTACCTCGGTGCAAAGCATCCGAATCTAAGTCCTCTCTGGGAAAGATGGTATCGGGTCCTATGATGTTCAAGAAAGGTAATTGATAATCCCAGAGAGAACTTCGTGCACGTTCATCCAGCCGACCTTGACGGTCATAAAGACCCTCCGCAGCCCATGCAATTAGCTTCTTCCGAACGGACCCACAGATGTCGTTGACCTTCTTCCGCACACTGTCACGGTGGCGAGGTGCTTCACCCAGTGCATTTACAGCATCCCGGATTTCATCCCACAATCTGTTCTTCTCTGTTACTGAGTAAGACGCGGCCCTGGTCCCATGTATCGCCTGATATCTGGCCATATAGGCGTGGACCAGGGCACAGCACTGATTGTGGGTGAAACGGGGAAGCCGGGGTAATGTGGACAAGCTGACTCTGGTGGACGGACCCGCTCCAGGACTACTGTCAGAAAAGCCAGCTTGTCCACTTGGTGTGTTAACACCTCCCCCGGCTTCCTCCTCCGGGATGGGGATGGTGGACTCCCTCATGGATACAGCTGGAGCCTCCCTCACACCAGAGCCAGACGATCTGCCCACCCTGCCCCCCCTGCCCCCCCTGCCCCCCCTGGCCCCCCTGGCCCCCCTGGCCACCCTGCCCCTTCTCATCCTTCCAGTGGGTGGGGCCATGGGAGCACGAGGTGGGCAGAGAATCTGGCTGTCCAGCAGCAGCAAAGAGCCCCAAACTCCTAAATCTGAAATGACAAAAGAGAAAACAGAAAAAACAGGATTTGCAGATTGCTCTTCATATACAGTATAATTAGTGAACAGTTACAGAACACACTTACCTAATGGCACAAACAGACTTGGTGGTGGTGGTGGTGGTAGTAGTGGGCAAAGAGCAGAAGAGGCTGCAAAGAAAAGGAAAAAAAAAACACATAAGAAAACGCATATGGGTACAAATCACACGAGGCCCTCCAAACACTTACCTAATGGCACAAACACGGTGGTGGTGGTGGTGGCAAAAAAAGCAGAAGAGGTTGCAAAGAAATGGAAAAAAAAAAACACATAAGAAAACGCATATGGGTACAAATCACACGAGGCCCTCCAAACACTTACCTAATGGCACAAACACAGTGGTGGTGGTGGTGGTGGTGGTGGCAAAGAGCAGAAGAGGCTGCAAAGAAATGGAAAAAAAAAACACATAAGAAAACGCATAGGGGTACAAATCACACGAGGCCCTCCAAACACTTACCTAATGGCACAAACACAGTGGTGGTGGTGGTGGCAAAAAAAGCAGAAGAGGTTGCAAAGAAATGGAAAAAAAAAAACACATAAGAAAACGCATAGGGGTACAAATCACACGAGGCCCTCCAAACACTTACCTAATGGCACAAACACAGTGGTGGTGGTGGTGGTGGTGGTGGCAAAGAGCAGAAGAGGCTGCAAAGAAATGGAAAAAAAAAAACACATAAGAAAACGCATAGGGGTACAAATCACACGAGGCCCTCCAAACACTTACCTAATGGCACAAACACAGTGGTGGTGGTGGTGGTGGTGGTGGTGGTGGTGGTGGCAAAGAGCAGAAGAGGCTGCAAAGAAATGGAAAAAAAAAACACATAAGAAAACGCATATGGGTACAAATCACACGAGGCCCTCCAAACACTTACCTAATGGCACAAACACAGTGGTGGTGGTGGTGGTGGTGGTGGTGGTGGCAAAGAGCAGAAGAGGCTGCAAAGAAATGGAAAAAAAAAACACATAAGAAAACGCATATGGGTACAAATCACACGAGGCCCTCCAAACACTTACCTAATGGCACAAACACAGTGGTGGTGGTGGTGGTGGTGGTGGTGGTGGTGGTGGCAAAGAGCAGAAGAGGCTGCAAAGAAATGGAAAAAAAAAAACACATAAGAAAACGCATATGGGTACAAATCACACGAGGCCCTCCAAACACTTACCTAATGGCACAAACACAGTGGTGGTGGTGGTGGCAAAAAAAGCAGAAGAGGTTGCAAAGAAATGGAAAAAAAAAAACACATAAGAAAACGCATATGGGTACAAATCACACGAGGCCCTCCAAACACTTACCTAATGGCACAAACACAGTGGTGGTGGTGGTGGTGGTGGCAAAGAGCAGAAGAGGCTGCAAAGAAATGTAAAAAAAAAACACATAAGAAACCGCATATGGGTACAAATCACACGAGGCCCTCCAAACACTTACCTAATGGCACAAACACAGTGGTGGTGGTGGTGGTGGTGGCAAAGAGCAGAAGAGGCTGCAAAGAAATGTAAAAAAAAAACACATAAGAAAACGCATATGGGTACAAATCACACAAGGCCCTCCAAACACTTACCTAATGGCACAAACAGACTTGGTGGAGGGGGGGTGGTGTAATCCTTTATAGGCAAAAGGAGGCTGCAAACATTAAACATACATGAGAAATCGCATGACCTACATACGTGCACATAATAAATTACAGTTATCAGGAAAGCAAAAATGGTGTCTTTGGAAGCTGGGAAGGTAAGGGGGCAGGTTTAGATGCCAAATCTAGACTGCACACCTTTAACAAACATGAGAAAACACATGTCCAAACCACATGCACATGGGGCCAACTGCCAATGATTAAAAGACACTTGAGGGGTTCCCAAGCTATTGTGGGTTGGAGGGGATTCACCATAGACAACTTAAGCACACCCAAGATAAGTACAAATTCTCTCCTTCCTTTTTTTTGGGAGAGAGAGATACAATTGTCTTACCTCCAGATAATGTAGGTTGTGGGTCACAGGGTCTTGCTAGCACATAAGAAACATCGATCTATAACATCCAGCAGCCATATTGGCCATGTGCTCCTTTTATAGCTGGCTCACAGGTGTGATAATTAGCGGCCGTTTCTATATATATCTGCGCAGAGGCGTAACTAGAACCTTCAGGGCCCCGATGCAAGAAACCATGAAGGGCCCCCCAGACCCCTGGCCGGGGCCCTTCCCTTCAAGCCCGGGGCTCTTCCCACTAATCCCGGGGCTCTTTAATCTCATTGCATGACCTTTTATTATGGTCCCGCATCAGGATCCTTTCACAAGTTCTGCAATGGGCCCCCTTCCTGCAATCTTGGGGCCTCCCCACAGTGGTGAAATGCCAGGGCCCGGTCGCAAGTGTGACCTTTGAGATCCTAGAAGTTCACCCACTGGTTTGCTACCGGGCCCCCTGGAGCATGGGGCCCGGTAGCGATTGCAACCCCTGCAACCCCTGTAGTTACGCCCCTGTATCTGCGCATTCGCGAATTTGCGCGTTCAAAATGGAGGACGATATCCCAGACGCATTAGATGGTGCAATGCTGGCATTTATCGGTGCCTTGTTTGAGGAGGCCCTGGCACAGGAGGCAGCAGAAGGTGGGGAAGCTGCAGCAGCAGCAGCAGCACCTCCAGCAGCAGCACCTCCAGTCCGTGTGCCCTTACCTCGCCAGCCATGCATTTTTGCTCCAAGGATCTATTTGGACAAGCTGCGGGATTCTGATGTCAGGAGGAAGTTCCGGCTCGAGCGAGGAACTATTCTACACCTCTACCAGCTCATAGCAGAGAAAATTGACCCGGACACACAGCGCGGCCATGCGGTGCCCGGCATGGCCAGATTGCTGGCCACTTTGTATATTTTAGGGCGTGGCAGCTTCCAAGCCACTTCGGGAAGTATCATGGGCATTAGCCAGCCCACAGTTTCAAGGGTGTTCATGTTGGTCATTAATGCCATAGTGGATATAGTGCCCAATTTTATCCACTGGCCACAGAATGAAAATGAGTGGAATGAAGTCAAGTTGGGTTTCTACCGGCGGGCACACATGCCGCAAATCCTAGGGGCAATCGATGGCACCCACATAGCCATTAGGCCCCCAAGGAGCCACGAAAGTGAATACCGGAACCGCAAGCAGTACCACTCCGTGAACGTCCAATTAGTGTGTGACGCCAAACAGCGCATCATGAGTGTCAACACTGGTCACCCAGGGTCGTGCCATGATTCCAGTATGTTAAGAACAAGTACTCTGTACGAGGTGTTTGAAAGTGGACAAATGCCCGAAGGGTGGCTTATTGGTAAAGTATTTTGTCTTAACAACATAAACTGTAAGATTACATAGACATAGGAATAAGCTACATCGGTGTACACCCTGATTTAAGCAAAGCCTACCTAAAATGGATGTGTTAGGAGTTGTCAGGCTGTTCACACACAACCAGATCAGCAGCTTAGCAGCTCACAAAAGAAAGATTTGCAAAGTTGTCTTTGAGTCCAATGAAGGTGGTTAACCAATGTGTAAATGGTGTCCTCTAGCCACCCAAAGAAAACCTACAAATGATTCCAATGGTATTGCCATATCCCCAAAGTACTTTGCATAAGTGAGTCAATATTGGTTTCCTCACTCTAGTTGCAGATATATTCCAGAAGTAAGACCTAGGCTAATGTAATAGGAACAAAATAGGGGCCAAGTTGGAACTTGCAAGAGAAACCCACCACTTTGTGTGTCCTTTTTCCCATTTGTATTAGTGATTTAGGCAGTTAGACAGAGTTGAGATGTTTCATATGATTTTTTGCAAACAGACGAGCAGGTTGTTTAGTAAAATGCCTAATTGTCTCCCATTTTGAGGAGTCATCTAAAGTCACATGATATGAATAACTAATGTATATTTTTCTTATTTTTCAGGGGATGCTGGTTACCCGCAGCTGACGTGGCTGATGGCTCCAATCAGGTACCCCCAGGGCCCAGCAGAGAGGAATTACAACAGGGCCTTGCGGAGAAGCCGGAGTATCATTGAGTTGACCATAGGTCTTCTCAAGTCCCGGTTTCTCTGCTTGGCCCGGCCTGGGGGTGAACTCCTGTACTCTCCTACAAAGGCTTCCAAGATCATCCTGGCGTGCTGCGTGTTGCACAACATGTGCGTTGCCCGGGATGATTCTTGGGAGCTGACGGAGGAGAGGGAGCCAGAGGTCCGTCAGCCGGCGGCCCCCAGGCGGCGGAGCACCGCTGCCGGTATGGCCACCCGGAATACCCTGGTTGCTAGCCACTTTACATGTAAGTACTGTAACCGGTCAAGATAGGGCATGTGTATTAATTAGCTAGTTAGCAGAGGTGCCACTCACAGGGAGACAGAGGGTGATTATCATCTGCCAATGACACTTGCCATTGTAGATAAAGTGTAGTCAACATTGGTAAAATTGTGTTACTTGAGCAAAAACATGCACCTCTAACCATAAACATGTTGGTATTGTGAATAGTGTAAAGGGCTGAGAAGAGCTGGCAGGTGTTTATTTGTGTCTATGCCACCTGTGTAGTTATTGATAACATGAACGGCTGCTTGGTATCTTATGGTGTTGTAATTTTCCAGAACATCAACATCTTGGAATCATGGCACGTACCATGGGAAGCCTGTGGTGATGGGCTGTCTGGCGTCACAGGTGTGTATTCAAATGTTTACATTAATGATTTCTGGTTTGTGTAAGTTGGCATAAAATGTGTTATTTCACTCGTGATGTTGAAATTAAATGAAGTTCAGAATGAAGCAAACAGGCATTAAGATGTGATTTTCATTATGAAATGTCTTATCCTTTGTTTTATTTTTCCAGGAGTGGTACTGCTTGCGGGTGTAGGTGGTAGAAACCCACCTTGATGGACTCCACTCATTTTCTTTTGTGGTCAGTGGATATTTGGTAAGGCACATGGCCAATGACCAACATGAACACCCTGGAACTTCGAAAGTGGCTTGGAAGCTGCCCAGCAACCTTGCCATGCCTGTCCCCTATGAGCTGGTAGAGGTGCAGAATGGATTCTGAACTCTGCCGGAAGTTGTGGAAGACATCAGAATCCCGTAGCCATGGAGCAAAGATCGTGGTCTGGCGCTGTAAAGGCACACGGACTGGAGAGTGACAATATTCTTTTGCTGCATCCCTCCTTCTGCTGTCATTCTCAAATAAATAAATACATTAGAATTGAACATGTGTTTTTTTGTTTTGTGTGGGTGCCTACAGACAAAAGGGCCATCCACACTGTAAGATTTAGAGAAGACTTTATCCTTCAGATTGACATTTTCTATGTAGTGCAAGGGCCTGCCTGATTGCATCCAAATTGAAAGTGTTGAGGTTTGAGCTTATATTATATGGTTTGGTTAAGTCTACAGGAAAAAGTCTAGACAAATTGTTAGTGTATGGCCCATTAAGCTGCCAAGGCCGGAGTTTTGCACTTTGCATGCTGCTTGTACTGGTGATGTGAGGGGTTGTAATGTAGAGTAGGGATGTGACAGTGTTGTGTTGAGGTGTGAGGCAAATGTAGTGTTGGACTATGAGGGTCTGTGTTGTTGAAATATGGAGAGAGTCCAATATCAGACACCTATGTTTATTGGTCAAGAAATTGTAAGAACCATGGTAAATATGTAAAGAATTGCATCTCGATAAAACTAGGACCACACTCATAAAATCAAAATTGTGTTGTTTCCATTGATGTGCTTGAAATTTGGGTAGGACACCCCCCTCCCCCCCCCAAATTCAAGATAGTTTAAAAAAACTGTTTAAAAAAATGAGAGTGAAAAGAGATCCCAAGTGTAGTGATGTGATTTGAACCCATGACGTTGTGAACTGCAGTGAAGTTGCAAAGCACTTAGCTATTGTGCAGAATAAAGCTGTATGGTGGAAAAAAAGGAGTGTGTTAAGGCTAAAAAGCACATATAGCTAAAGAACTAAACATTGTATGGAATGTGGGAAGAAGACCATGGTAAAATTGTGAGGTTTCATCTTGCCCTGAAGTAGGGTAGGGGTTTGGTCACTTGCCTTTGGTACTTTCCTTCATAAGATCGATTCGACACACAGACAAGATCAAAAAAACACTTAAAATGGTGTAAGCTTGCAAGCGCTTCTGAGTGTAACATTATTTAGCAATATATATGATGTAATCCGTTACATTTTAGCAATATAAACAAAAAAAGAAAATAAAAAAAGTAGGTGGAGATGGTAAGCCTCGAACCTACAGCAGAGGGAGATGAATTACAGACATGTGATGTGTGCACTAATCCACTAGCCCACATCGCTATGTGAAACTGCTATAAGCACGAAGACATAAGTTTGCGAATTGGCGAAGCCGCGATCGTAAGTGAATCCCGCTGACGGCGGAATTCATTATTGCTGTTTTACTCGCCAATTCGCCGCAGCGCCAGTTAATTGATTTGAACGCGGCGAAACTGAAACACGTCATAGATGTTTGAAGCTGCAGTTTCTTTAAATCCGGCCCTGACAGTCTGGATTTGGAGCTAACAGCTGCACAAAACATGGGATGGTGGACCTCAGGGGAAAGTACATTTATTAAAGAAGAATTCTGGGATATACAGTATCTCACAAAAGTGAGTACACCCCTCACATTTTTGTAAATATTTTATTATATCTTTTCATGTGACAACACTGAAGAAAAGACACTTTGCTACAATGTAAATTAGTGAGTGTACAGCTTGTATACCAGTGTAAATTTGCTGTCCCCTCAAAATAACTCAACACACAGCCATTAATGTCTAAACCGCTGGCAATAAACGTGAGTACACCCTTAAGTGAAAATGTCCAAATTGAGCCCAATTAGCCATTTTCCCTCCCTGGTCTCATGTGACTCGTTAGTATCAGAAGTAGGGATGATCGAACGGTTTGGGTCGACCATCGGTCCGACCTGAACATTGGGTGTTCGAAATTCGGCCGAATTCCGAACTTTTTGTGGTAAAAGTTCGGAATTCGGCCACCAGAACTGCCCAAAATGCAATGGGACAGGAACTGGGATTTAAAAGCCCATGATTGGCCTAGAAACATCAGTAAAATGTGATTGGAGTGACTACGGGGTCCAAAGGCCAATCAGGAGCAAATACGCCCCCCATACTCCCCCCAGTATATAACGTAGCCCCGCAAAAACTCTAGCACTGTAATACAGAGGCTGTGGAAGAGAGTGGAAGCATTTGTGTTTCTCCTGCTGCTTGTAAAGCTCCAGTGTCATTTTGCAATTATTAGTGTGAGGAAAGGGATATGCAGTGTAGTTAGGGTACTATATAACACTATAGTTAGATTCAAAAATCTATTTTTTGTAGGGATAGCTTTAAGTGTCAGGGTGACCATAGTGTAGTTTAGGGTGACCTGACTCTGCCATGTCAGGGTGACCGTAGTGTAGTTTAGGTGACCTGACTCTGCCATGTCAGGGTGACCGTAGTGTAGTTTCGGGTGAACTGACTCTGCCATGTCAGGGTGACCGTAGTGTAGTTTAGGTGACCTGACTCTGCCATGTCAGGGTGACCGTAGTGTAGTTTAGGGTGAACTGACTCTGCCATGTCAGGGTGACCGTAGTGTAGTTTAGGGTGAACTGACTGCCATGTCAGGGTGACTGAACTCTGCCATGTCAGGGTGACCGTAGTGTAGTTCAGGGTGAACTGACTCTGCCATGTCAGGGTGACCGTAGTGTAGTTTAGGGTGAACTGACTATGCCATGTCAGGGTGACCGAACTCTGCCATGTCAGGATGACCCCACTATGCAGATTCTGGGTTAGGGGTATACATATATACATATATATATATATATATTATATATATATATATATATATATATATATATATATATATATATATATATATATATATATATATATCAAAAACGACAATTTGTAAGAACTTTTTTTTGCCTGATTCATAGTTCCTGGGGCATGACCCAGAAGTTGAACCCTAGGCACTTTTTAGGGCCATTTATTGGGTTTTAGGGCTTCAAAATGGTGTTTTTTGATTCCAGAAGTTCGGGTCCCATTGATTTCAATGGGGTTCTTAAATCCAAACCGAACTTTCGGGAAATTCGGGTGTTCTGGTTGAACCGAACTTTTCAAAAGTTCGATCATCCCTAGTCAGAAGGTCTCAGGTGTGAATGGGGAGAAGGTGCAATAAATTTGGTGTTATCGCTCTCACTCTCTCATACTGGTCACTGGAAGTTCAACATGGCACCTCATGGCAAAGAACTCTCTGAGGATCTGATAAAAAAAAATTGTTGCTCCACATAAAGATGGCCTATGCTATAAGAATCATATTATTTTATTACTATAAGAATCCATTTCGTATCTAATTTCTAATGGCAGGGCCTGTCCCTGTGCCCAGGAAGAGTAACTGCAAGGGGTTACGGTGTTCAGGCATCATCAACAACCAAGGCCCAATTTTTCAGCACCTGTATGACAAGTACTTGCGATTTCAAATTTGTATGTATATTTGTATATGACATTTTTTCTTTTAGAAATGTCAGTATTGCTGCAGCAGGCTACATACATCGATCAGATGCACGACTTTACAGGCACATTAAGGGGACCCCCAGGCACAATATTTAAAGGAATTTTTCATTTTTATAGTTTCACTTTAAGCCTCATTAAAATAAATAAATCACTGCTCCTTTAAAAACAATTGTTTTTAAAAACTTTTTTTGCATTGCTACATGTTCCCCAGGTCAGTACCCGGAACCCCATACACTTTAGTTGGGCAATAACTTGCATTTAAGCCTTCAAAATGAGGCCATGTGATTTTTGACGTTCGAGTCAAAATTAATTAATTAATAAAAAAAGCACCAATTTTGAAAAAATAACAATATTTTTCTACTTTGACAGTTAAAGAATATCCAATATATTAAATTTTTGTCATATATGTAGGCCAAAATGTATTTAGCTACATATAAAAGATTGATTACTCCACTGGTCCCAGTTACCAGTAGGGTTGTATGAGGGTGGGACTTTACCGGGTAGGTTGCATAGTAAGGTAAGCAATTGTAATAAAAATAAAAATTGTTTATTACAAAATCACATAAAAACAGACATGAATCAATACAGCCAGTACAAAATTAGTAACATACAGAAGATGCATAGATGAGAAATTGTGCAACTTAGTCCACTCATTCAACGCGTTTCGCAGGTTAATATACTGGACGTTGCTTCATCAGGAATGAGTAGGGATTTTTTTCATCTATTATGCTTGTAGATAAGAAAAAGCACAAAATAAGTCATGATACTCACATGGCTATATCACAAGTAGATTTATGAATTCAAAGTTAACAGCTTACCATACATTGTAGATACGATTTAACACACATTCAAGTTTAGAACGGACTCCAAGTTATGGAATAACTCCCATGGGTCGACACGCCCAAAATCCAGCCACATCCGCCCAACAGGTCCTAATGTTCCAGTCGGGGGTGGGCCATAATGGTACAGCCTGGACCAGCCAATTGTAACGGTTCAATCCTGTAGCGGGAAAGGGACCTCACCTTAGGTCAACCATTGATCTAGTATAGAGTAATTAAATAACAAAAAGAAAAGGAAAAAGAGGGAATCAGCCGCTTAATCCCATTTGCCAAAACAAATTGGCTACGGCCCCAAATATTGCCATATATGTGGACACAGTCCTGCAGTCACTTATGAATCCAGTCATATGGTCTATTATGGTCAAATTATTGACTATCTTGCTAAGTTTAGAGGGAATGTTGGGGCCAAGCGTTTTCTAGAAATAATACATTTAAAGGGTATATAGCAACAGCTTGTATCCCCAAGTGGCCAGTCAATAAAGCTACAGGTACCTTAACAGAAGGTGGACAGAGAGGGATTTAATATTTGCAGGATTGCTAAACTCCCGATCCAAGCGGGGCTCATCCAAACATATATGAAGTTACAATTTTGTCCTGCATCCCCTCTGATCTTAACAAGGCATAAAAAAATGCTGAATAAAGGATTCCTTAAAAGTGATAGACACTCTGATAATCCACTATATAGTGCATTTGGGGCTTGCAAAGAATGGCAATATTTACCTCTGGATCTAAGACGTTCGTTCCACCGTTATACCATGTGGAAGCACCGGAGGAGCCGCTACCGGCGTCCTCCACGTGCGCTCCGCTCTTATGGCTGGTCCCGCCGGAAGTGACGCCGCACCCGCCCGCGTCACTTCCGGCGCGGGCGCATTACGTAGCCGGCCGCAATGACGGAGGGTGAACACACCCCCCGATCACGCGGTCCGCTATCTCCGGTCAAAGAGACCGGAAGAGGCACAGCATCCAACAAGTGGATGCCTGCCTCTTGCTTTGCACCCGAGACTGCACCTATGGATAAAGGGCCAGTGTGTCCCCAGCGGGGTCAGTCATATTGGAATCCGAATTACAATAATCTGAAAACATTGAGGTTAATTACATACACTATTATGAATTAAAATATCAACGAATAACAAACATCAAATCAACAAAAAGAATTATATATAACAATGCCGAGTACAAACAAACATACTCATATTGAGCATATATTCCAATACCAACATTGTGTTACATGTAGTTATGAAAATGGTAGAAGGGAAAAAAAAAAAAACACCCAGAGGACAACTAATACAGTTGTCCTTAACTTAAATAAACCAGAAAAGGATCCAAGGCAGACTATAGGAAGGGCTTGAAAGATACGGCCGTATTGAGGCCTGGCCATGAGGTGGCCTGTAACTTATAGATCCATTTTGATTCACGTTGCAATATTTTGTTATCAAAGTCACCCCCGCGTGGATTGCGGGGGATGACCTCGAGCACAGAGAAGCTGATAAAGTCAGGATTAAAGCTGTGGTGGGTACCCACGTGTAGCGGCCGGCTACGTAATGCGCCCGCGCCGGAAGTGACGCGGGCGGGTGCGGCGTCACTTCCGGCGGGACCAGCCATAAGAGCTGAGGGCACGTGGAGGACGCCGGTAGCGGCTCCTCCGGTGCTTCCGCATGGTATAATGGTGGAACGAACGTCTTAGATCCAGAGGTAAATATTGCCATTATTTGCAAGCCCCAAATGCACTATATAGTGGATTATCAGAGTGTCTATCACTTTTAAGGAATCCTTTATTCAGCATTTTTTTATGCCTTGTTAAGATCAGAGGGGATGCAGGACAAAATTGTAACTTCATATATGTTTGGATGAGCCCCGCTTGGATCGGGAGTTTAGCAATCCTGCAAATATTAAATCCCTCTCTGTCCACCTTCTGTTAAGGTACCTGTAGCTTTATTGACTGGCCACTTGGGGATACAAGCTGTTGCTATATACCCTTTGAGTGTATTATTTCTAGAAAACGCTTGGCCCCAACATTCCCTCTAAACTTAGCAAGATAGTCAATATTTTGACCATAAGAGACCATATGACTGGATTCATAAGTGACTGCAGGACTGTGTCCACATATATGGCAATATTTGGGGCTGTAGCCAATTTGTTTTGGCAAATGGGATTAAGCGGCTGATTCCCTCTTTTTCCTTTTCTTTTTGTTATTTAATTACTCTATACTAGATCAATGGTTGACCTAAGGTGAGGTCCCTTTCCCGCTACGGAATTGAACCGTTACAATTGGCTGGTCCAGGCTGTACCATTATGGCCCACCTCCGACTGGAACATTAGGACCTGTTGGGCGGATGTGGCCGGATTTTGGGCGTGTCGACCCATGGGAGTTATTCCATAACTTGGAGTCCGTTCTAAACTTGAATGTGTGTTAAATCGTATCTACAATGTATGGTAAGCTGTTAACTTTGAATTCATAAATCTACTTGTGATATAGCCATGTGAGTATCATGCCTTATTTTGTGCTTTTTCTTATCTACAAGCATAATAGATGAAAAAAATCCCTACTCATTCCTGATGAAGCAATGTCCAGTATATTAACCTGTGAAACGCGTTGAATGAGTGGACTAAGTTGCACAATTTCTCATCTATGCATCTTCTGTATGTTACTAATTTTGTACTGGCTGTATTGATTCATGTCTGTTTTTATGTGATTTTGTAATAAACAATTTTTATTTTTATTACAATTGCTTACCTTACTATGCAACCTACCCGGTAAAGTCCCACCCTCATACAACCCTACTGGTAACTGGGACCAGTGGAGTAATCAATCTTTTATATGTCAATTAAGGGATGTGGGAAGGTTCCAATGGACAGCACTGAACTATTAATTGTATTTAGCTACATGTCTTTGACAAAAAAATTCTCAATGAGCGTATTTTTAACCGCTTTAAGACCGGAAGATTTTAATCCATTTCTGACCAGGTCATATTTTGCGATTCGGCACTGCGTTATTTTAACGGACAATTGCGCGGTCGTGCGACGCTGTACCCAAA
The DNA here is from genome assembly GCF_965119305.1 of Pelophylax lessonae. Classification (NCBI taxonomy): domain Eukaryota; kingdom Metazoa; phylum Chordata; class Amphibia; order Anura; family Ranidae; genus Pelophylax; species Pelophylax lessonae. Next base: position 161,606,359 of record NC_138775.1, read on the forward strand.
TTAAATTTATGTGCTTTTTTCCCCCCGCAAATAGAGCTTTCTTTTGTTGGTATTTGATCACCTGTGCGATTTTTACTTTTTGCGCTATAAACAAAAAAAGAGCGACAATTTTGAAAAAATAACAATATGTTTCACATTTTTTTATATGAAATTCCCCCCCCCCCCCCAAAAAAAAATGTAAAAATCTAAATTTTTTAACATTTTAGGCCAATTTGTTTTCTGCTACATATGTTTGGTAAAAAAAATCGCAATAAGCGTATTTTGATTGGTTTGTGCAAAAGTTATAGCAGCTACTAACTACGGGAAATTTATGTCATTTTTATTTATTTTTTTTTTTTTTTAACTAGTAATGGCGGCGATCTGCATTTTTTTTTTTTGCGGGACTGCGACATTGCGGCGGACAGATCGGACCCCTAACTGACATTTTTTACACTTTTGGGGGTACCAGTGACATTACTGCAGTAATCAGTGCTATAAATATGCACTGTTACTGTAAAAATGACACTGGCAGGGAACTTTTATTGGTGATCAAGGGGTTAATGTATGCCTGGTGCTTACTGACGTGTGTGGGGGGAGGGGACTGTGCTATGCTGAATCCTGTAATCTGTGACTGCCTGTCACATAGGAGATCCGCCCGCTTTGTTTACACAAGTGGGCGGATCTCCTCACTCGATCCCTGACGATCGGGGAAGAGCAGTGGTGATCACCGCCTCTCCTCCCCTGGCCTGACTCCTGCTGTGTCTGAATACAGCGGGAGCGAGCCTCCGGCGGCGTGCGTGCGCCGCCCACAGGGGGAGGAGTCCAGCGACATAGACCTACGCAGCTGGACGATAACGAGCCACTTTGCCGCAGTACACTCAATGTGAGCGGTCGGCAAGTGGTTAATAAACCCCCAGCATTGGTGTCAGTGGATGCAATAATAATCCCCTAGAATTGGTGTCAGTAGATACAGTAATAAACCTTCAGCATTGGTGTCAATGGAGACATTAATAACCCCCCAACATTGGTGTCAGTGGAAGCATTATTAGACACCCAGCATTGGTGTCAGTGAAAGCAATAATAAACCCCAGTATTGGTGTCAGTGGATGCAATAATAAACCCCCAGCATTGGTATCAGTGGAAGCAATAAACCCCCAGCATTGGTGTCAGTGGAGGCAATAATAAACCCCCAGCATTGGTGTCAGTGGAGGCAATAATAAACCCCCAGCATTGGTGCCAGTGGATGCAATAATAAACCCCCAGCATTGGTGTCAGTGGAAGCAATAAACCCCCAGCATTGGTGTCAGTGGAGGCAATAATAAACCCCCAGCATTGGTGCCAGTGGATGCAATAATAAACCCCCAGCATTGGTGTCAGTGGAAGCAATAAACCCCCAGCATTGGTGTCAGTGGAGGCAATAATAAACCCCCAGCATTGGTGTCAGTGGAAGCAATAAACCCCCAGCATTGGTGTCAGTGGAGGCAATAATAAACCCCCAGCATTGGTGTCAGCGGAGGCAATAAACCCCCCACATTGGTGTCAGTGGAGGCAATAATAAACCCCCAGCACTGGTGTTTGTGGAGGCATTAATAACCCCCCAGCATTGGTGTCAATGGAGGCATTAATAACCCCCCAGCATTGGTGTCAGTGGATGCAATATTAAACCCCCAGCATTGGTGTCAATGAAAGCAATAATAATCCCCCAGCATTTATATACACTGTCGGTGCGCAGCACCTATTCCCTGCGCTCTGAGTGGTGAAGAACTCTATCCAGCTCAACTCGTAGATGAAAACAGATAACTCGGCAACCTTCTAAGGCTTCAGCCTTGCAGCCCCTCACTAGACCAGGGTGGTCTGGGAACACTGTGAAATGACAAACAAACACAAGGGCACACCAGCCTAGTGCATTATCTTTAAGTAGGTTTATTAAAATAATGGATTAAAAATACTCACAAACGAGTTCTTGATAAAAGCACATCAAACAAAGTTTAAGATCCTCAGCATCGAGATCGGGATTGGATCGTCCCCCGAAGCTGTACAGGCTTACGCGTTTCGAGGCCAAGCCTCTTCTTCAGAGCCTGAAAAGCATGTCTGAACCCATAAATTATATAATGGACAATGAACAATGACTCAGTGGATCAGAAACAATTAGAGAAGGTCCCTCCCACTCCAGGGCGTGTGCATGAGGTGCCCGCCCACAGGCTCCCATCTATTGTGGATAGAATCATAACCCAAGAGGCAGGGGAGGGCGTAATAAAAAAATATATATAATAAATAAAATGTAATACTCAGGTAAAATCTGAGTGGTTGACTTAAAATATACTTGCTGTGAAAAATGTAGAGGGAGAAAAATATTTTTCAATATAAACCGATTGGAATTGCACTAGATTGGAATGTGTTTGCAGCTAAGACCATTCAAACTGATATCACTGCTGCTAGCATCACTCACAAACTCAAGTGCCAAAACAGTAATCAAAAGACAGACTCCAAGGTAGCAAAATCAAAAGGGAGAAAAGAGGGAAAGGCAATGCACAACCATCTTAACCAGCAGAATACATGCATTTAGTGCAAGGCATAGTTTATAGAAGTAGAAATAACCTGATCACAAGATGATATTGGTAATACTGTGACCCTTAACTTGTCAGCCTGAATCACCCTTCATTGGTGACAGTTGAGGAATTAATAACCCCCTCAGCATTGGTGTCAGTGGAAGCAATAATAAACCCCCAGCATTGGTGTCAGTGGAGGCAATAATAAACCCCCAGCATTGGTGTCAGTGGAGGCAATAATAAACCCCCAGCATTGGTGTCAGTGGATGTAATAATAAACCCCCAGCATTGGTGTCAATGGAGGCAATAAACCCCCAGCATTGGTGTCAGTAGAAGCAATAATAAATCCCCAGCATTGGTGTCAGTGGAGAAAATAAACCCCCAGTATTGGTGTCAGTGGAGGCAATGATAAAACCCAGCATTGGTGACAATGAAGGCAATAAACCCCAGCATTGGTGTCAGTGGAGGAAATAATAAACCCCCAGCATTGGTGTCAGCGGAGGCAATAAACCACCAGGATTGGTGTCAGCGAAGGCAATAATAAAATCCCAGCATTGGTGTCAGTGGATGCAATAATAAACTCCCAGAATTGTTGTCAGTGGAAGCAATAATAAACCCCCAGCATTGGTGTCAGTGGAGGCAATAAACCCCAAGCATTGGTGTCAGTGGAGGCAATAAACCCCAAGCATTGGTGTCAGTGGAAGCAATAATAAACCCCCAGCATTGGTGTAAATGGAGGCATTAATAAGTCCCCCAGCATTGGTGTCAGTGGATGCAATATTAAACCCCCAGCATTGGTGTCAGTGGATGCAATAATAAACCCCCAGCATTGGTGTCAGTGGAGGCAATAATAAACCCCCAGCATTGGTGTCAGTGGATGCAATAATAAATCCCCAGCATTGGTGTCAGTGGATGCAATAATAAATCCCCAGCATTGGTGTCAGTGGAGAAAATAAACCCCCAGCATTGGTGTCAGTGGAGGCAATAATAAAACCCCAGCATTGGTGTCAGTGAAGGCAATAATAAAGGTATAGAATGGAGGGAGGGGAGAGGGGCAGATATAGAATGAAGGGGGGGTATAGGGGCAGATATAGAATGAAGGAGGAGAGGGTCAGGTATAGAATGGAGGGGGGAGAGGGGCAGATAAAGACTAGAGAGGGGTAATATGGGCAGATATAGATTGGAGGGGGAGGGGGAGAGGGGCAGACATAGACTGGAGAGGGGCAGATATAGACTGTTGAGGGGGGGGGGAGGGGCAGATATAGACTGGAGAGGGGCAGATATAGACTGGAGAGGGGCAAACATAGACTGTCGAGGGGGGGGAGAGGGGCAGATATAGACTGGAGGGGGGAGAGGGGCAGATATAGAATGGAGAGGGGGGTAGAGGGGCAGATATAGACTGGAGAGGGGGTAGAGGGGCCCCCATACCTCTCTGATCAGTAAACCTATAAACCTGTATAAACCACTAAAGTGTTAGTTTTTTAGTGAAAACCCTCACTGTTTAGGAGAAAAGTCAGTGAATGAATGAATCATTTCTTTAATTAAAAAAAAAAAAACAGCTTATGTGGGGCTGAGGAGGCGGTGCAAATACATGGAGACGTCCCATCCCCCATACTCACTAAGGCTGGGTTAGCACCTAATACGGATGCGGCTCACAGCAGGGGTCTGGTGTGTCCCTATTCTCTGTTTCAGGGGCCAATGGGGTCCGAATCTTTGCTTGAATTCGGAAATAAAACTGAGCCAAATATGCATAGGACCCCTGTGTAATGCGCTCCGCATTCACCACCTAGATGTGTGAACCGGCTCCATTGAAACCTGCATCCAATTCACACTAGTGTGAACCCTGCCTGATTAGACACCACAGCTCCTATCTAGTACTGGGAACTGCAGAGAATGTGGAAGGTCTGTAGAAAGTCTTTAAACCATCAGCAGGACTGGTATCTGCTCCTTTGTGCAAGGAGAAACAAGATGAGCACTGCCAGAGCCCTACAAAATGACCTCCAGCAGGCCACTGGTGTGAATGTCTCTGACCAAACAATCAGGAGCAGACGTCATGAGGGTGGCCTGAGGGCCTGACCTCCTCTAGTGGGCCCTGTGCTTACTTCTCGGCACCGTGGAGCTCGATTGGCATTTGCCATTGAACACTAAAATTGTCAGGTCTGTCACAGGCGCCCTCTACTTTTTACAGATGAGAGCAGGTTCACCCTGAGCACATGTGACAGACGTGAATGGATCTGGAGAAGCCATGGAGAACGTTATACTGCCTATAACATTATTCAGCATGACTGGTTTGGTGGTGGGTCAGCAGGGCCGTTTGAAGGAATTTGGGGGCCCCAAGCAAAATGGACATGGAGGCCCCCCCGACCCCCTGCACACACGCAAAGCCTTTTTTTTTATCAGCTAAAAGGTATAATATATACAGTGCCTTGCAAAAGTATTCGGCCCCCTTGAATTTTGCGACCTTTTGCCACATTTCAGGCTTGAAACATAAAGATATAAAACTGTAATTTTGTGTGAAGAATCAACAACAAGTGGGACACAATCATGAAGTGGAAAGAAATTTATTGGATATTTCAAACTTTGTTAACAAATAAAAAACTGAAAAATTGGACGTGCAAAATTATTCAGCCCCTTTACTTTCAGTGCAGCAAACTCTCTCCAGAAGTTCAGTGAGGATCTCTGAATGATCCAATGTTGACCTAAATGACTAATGATGATAAATAGAATCCACCTGTGTGTAATCAAGTCTCCGTATAAATGCACCTGCACTGTGGTAGTCTCAGAGGTCCATTTAAAGCGCAGAGAGCATCATGAAGAACAAGGAACACACCAGGCAGGTCCGAGATACTGTTGTGGAGAAGTTTAAAGCCATATTTGGATACAAAAAGATTTCCCAAGCTTTAAACATCCCAAGGAGCACTGTGCAAGTGATAATATTGAAATGGAAGGAGTATCAGACCACCGCAAATCTACGAAGACCTGGCCGTCCCTCTAAACTTTCAGCTCATACAAGGAGAAGACTGATCAGAGATGCAGCCAAGAGGCCCATGATCACTCTGGATGAACTGTAGAGATCTACAGCTGAGGTGGGAGACTCTGTCCATAGGACAACAATCAGTCGTATACTGCACAAATCTGGCCTTTATGGAAGAGTGGCAAGAAGAAAGCCATTTCTTAAATATATCCATAAATAGTGCAGTTTAAAGTTTGCCACAAGCCACCTGGGAGACACACCAAGCATGTGGAAGAAGGTGCTCTGGTCAGATGAAACCAAAATCGAACTTTTTGGCAACAATGCAAAATGTTATGTTTGGCGTAAAAGCAACACAGCTCATCACCCTGAACACACCATCCCCACTGTCAAACATGGTGGAGGCAGCATCATGGTTTGGGCCTGCTTTTCTTCAGCAGGGACAGGGAAGATGGTTAAAATTGATGGGAAGATGGATGGAGCCAAATACAGGACCATTCTGGAAGAAAACCTGATGGAGTCTGCAAAAGACCTGAGACTAGGACGGAGATTTGTCTTCCAACAAGACAATGATCCAAAACATAAAGCAAAATCTACAATGGAATGGTTCACAAATAAACATATCCAGGTGATAGAATGGCCAAGTCAAAGTATAGACCTGAATCCAATCGAGAATCTGTGGAAAGAACTGAAAACTGCTGTTCACAAACGCTCTCCATCCAACCTCACTGAGCTCGAGCTGTTTTGCAAGGAGGAATGGGCAAAAATGTCAGTCTCTCGATGTGTAAAATGGATAGAGACATACCCCAAGCGACTTACAGCTGTAATCGCAGCAAAAGGTGGCGCTACAAAGTATTAACTTAAGGGGGCTGAATAATTTTGCACTCCCAATTTTTCAGTTTTTTATTTGTTAAAAAAGTTTGAAATATGCAATAAATTTCGTTCCACTTTATGATTGTGTCCCACTTGATGTTGATTGTTCAAAAAAAAATTACAGTTTTATATCTTTATGTTTGAAGCCTGAAATGTGGCAAAAGGTCTAAAAGTTCAAAGGGGCCGAATACTTTCACTGTATATATATATATTTCCATGGTGTCCTGTGTGCGGGGGCGTGTCGGCGTCGCATACTGACGATCCCTGGCGGTTTCTGTTTGATTGTGAGTAGTTCTTGTAACATATGGCCTCTATGTGAAATCCAGCTCAACTCAATGGTCTCTCCTTTGAGGAATGATGTGTACATACATTTGCTTTATCCCACACAATTTTAGTAAAAATATATGAATCATATATTTTTATTAAAATTGTGTGGGATAATGCAAATGTATGTACACATCATTCCTCACAGGAGAGACCATTGAGTGGAGATGGATTTCAGGCCACAAGAACTACTCACAATGAAACCGCTGCCATGGATGGATGGATGAAGGGCTTGTTGAAGAAGACAATCGCAGGAATCCACTGAAGTTCTGTACTGGATCGTCGTACCCGATGGAGGAGGGGCACGTCGACGTCACGTCAGTATGCGACACCGACACGCCCCCGCACACAGGACACCATCAGCAATGGAAAGCCAGCGCTAGCCTGGGCCCCTCCTCCTCTCTCTAAAGCAGCAACGGCCGCCGGGCCCCTCCCCACCTCACATAGAAGCAGCGCCGCCGCCAGGCCCCTCCCCAGCTCCCCTCCTCACACTGAATCAGCGCCGGGCCCCTCCCCTCCATCCACTACTTATCGACGGCCGGGTGAGTTGATTTTATACTGGGCGGCGGGCCCCCTTGCCGGCCAAATAGATACAAAGTAAGTGACTGACCAGTCATTGTCTTGGGGCCCCAGGCCAGCTCGGGGCCCCAAGCAATTGCTTGGTTTGCCTGCCTTGTTGCGACGGGCCTGTGGGTCAGTGATGGTCTGGGGAGGCATATCCATGGAGGGACGCACAGACCTCTGCAGGCTAGACAATGGCACCCTGACTGCCATTAGGTCTCAGGATGAAATCTTTGGACCCATTGTCAGACCCTATGCTGGTGCAGTGGGTCCTGGGTTCCTCCTGGTGCATGACACTACCCAGCCTCATGTGGCGAAAGTGTAGCGGTCAGAGGAGTAGGGGACCGCAATGCAGAATTAAAGTACGGTACAGCAGACAGAGAGGCTGAAGCAGATACCGGCTTTATTAACCAACAGAGTATAATGGCTGGAGAATGATGTTAACAGTAAAAACAGATTACATAGGTTTACAGCAAAGTTAACTGCAACGTGATACTTAAAATGGCGTTCCCGCCAACGCACACTCAGAGATACAGGCTACTCTGTTATATGATCCTATCTGATTCCCGCTAACCGGGACACGTTGCTGCAACGCTCTGTCTACAGAAACCTGTTCTATGCCCTACCACAGGTTAGCACCGGTGCAACTCACAGTTCTGTAGGTACAGCTGCTTTATCTCAGTCTCTGTGATGGTGGATGCAGTCAGGTCTCTGGATCTGTCCCTTGCTGTCTGTAGCTGCAGTCTCTTATGCACTGGTCTGGGTTTCTTTGCAAGTAGTTTATCTTGTTCTGTCACTTGGAGGTCACTGCAGTCTGGCCCCTTGCTCTGTAATTTGCTTGAGGTGCTCTGGGATGTTCTCTCCTCTCTTTCTCTGGTTCTCAGCTACTGTCCGTTGTATCACAGTTCAGTTCTGTCTCCTCTGGCAAGATCCTGTTGTTCTGTCCCAGGATTATACAGTCTATATCCCTCTCAAGGCCACAGCATGCAGTACCTTTCCTCAGCTCAGCACAGCCATAGAGAGCCGAACACCACGCACTTCCTGGAACTTCCTGCTTCCTCCCTTCACCTAAAGCAACAACAGTGACCTCTTGTGGCTGGAAGATGCATGACAGTCTGTGGGAATTTCTCAATAGAACTACAGTGTACTGAAGTTAGTCATTCAAGGGGCTGACCCCCTACATGCCTCCCCACTTAACGATGGTCGTCCTCGGCCATCCTATATAGTCCATGGGGAAGAAAGTGATTATTACAATCTCTAACAGCAGCACAACATTGTCCACAACACATACAGGTGGACCAAACGAACTGATCAGCATTGTACCTGTTTGGTGGAACCCCTGCAGTAGACCTATTGGATCTCCGGAGGTCTTGACTATCTGTGAGGGACTGACTTTCCTCATTGGGAGCTGCCAACCTGGGTTCCTCCTCATTGCGAGCCGGTGGTGGTTCTGTAGCATAAGCTTCATCCCCTGTGGCCTGGGGACCTTCCGTAGTGTCAGGAACAATCCACCAGTCTTCATCATTGTTTTCATTGGAGATAATGAGTTCTGAGGACGGGACAGGAAGTGTTGTCTCTTCAGCAGGTTTGGGATCTTCAGACCGACATGGCCGTAACATATTCCTATGTAGGATCCTTGAGGCAAACTCCTCATTTTCCACCCGTACTTCGTAGACCGGGCCATTGGGGTACACTCTCCTGATCACTTTGTAAGGTTGTACCTCCCAACGCTCACTCAACTTGCCTTTGGGACGTTTCTCCCGCACCAATACCCGGTCTCCAGGTTGCAGCGGAACCTCCTGGAGGGGAGGACGGTCAGTATGAGTTCTCTCTTGCAAACGCTGGTCTGCTAACCGGCGGATGGTCTGGAGCCGCTGACGGTGTTCTTTCACCCATGAGGTGGTCGATCGTTCTATTAAGTCCTGTGGTTGTTCTAAATTCAGTTCAACAATTTCCCGGCCAGCTCTGCCGAACAATAGCATGTACGGAGTATACCCGGTTGTGTTGTGAACCCGATTATTGTAAGCCCAGACTAATTCATGGAGGTAGTCTGGCCAGTGCATCCTTTTGTCTTCCTCTAATGTCCTCAACATCTGAAGCAGGGTCCGGTTGAAGCGCTCACAGGCCCCATTCCCTTGGGGATGATATGGAGTTGTCCTGGATTTTTCAATGCCATACAGTCGATGTAGCTCCTCCATCACTTTCCCTTGAAAGCACGCTCCTTGATCTGAATGGATCCGCTTCGGACACCCGTAGACTCGGATGAAATCTTGACAGATGGCCCGAGCTGCAGACTCAGCCGTCTGGTCTCGAGTTGGGGTGACCACTGCAAATTTAGAGAAGTGGTCAATCATGACCAGGCAGTATTGTGGACCTCTGGCTGATTGTCCCACGAGAAGATAATCTATCATCAATACTTCCAGCGGTTCTTTGGTCTGTATGGGCTGCATGGGTGCCCTCTGTTCGGTGCTTTTGGTGAGTTCACACATTCGACACTGCCGGCAGACTTCCTCAACCGTGGCCTCCAGTCGTGGACAATATACATAGCGTTGCAGCCACTGGAAGGTTTTAACTGGCCCGAAGTGAGCTCCAAATTCATGAGCCTGTTTGGCTACTTCTCGTGCCATGCTTCTGGGTATTACTACCTGCCACCTTGCCTCTATATCAGCAGGCTGCTGCCACTTGGGGTACAAAACAGCTCCATGAATTTCCAGTCTATCCCATTGGTGTAGAATGGACTTCATCTCGGCATCAAGCTCAGTCCTTTCATCTCTGTCAGGTTTTCTTTGCTGGGACACCCAACCTTTCATCTGCCGCAGTCCGACATCTTCATCCTGTATTCGGCCCCATTCTTCATTGGTTCTTCCTAATGCCTTGGGTAGCACTCGGGCCTCCCCACTTGTCTGTGCTGCAACTGCTGGAGGTGTGAACCTGCGGAAGTCTGGAGTTTCATCCTCTTCTTTTTGTTCATCTAGATCCCCTACTGGAGTCTCAAAAGTAACCCTCGACAGACCATCGGCATTAGTGTTCTCTGTAGCAGAGCGGTAGCGGATCGAGAAGTCATACTTGGCAAGGCGAGCTGCCCAACGCTGCTCCAGGGCTCCCAGCTTGGCAGTATCCAGATGGGCCAGGGGGTTGTTATTGGTCTGTACAAAGATCTTAGCCCCTGTCAGGTAGCCCGCAAATTTTTCTGTCATGGCCCACACCAGGGCAAGGAGCTCCAGCCGGAAGGAACTATAGTTATGAGGGTTTCGCTCTGTATCCCGCAACGACCGACTGGCATAAGCGATAACTCTTTCACGTCCTTCTTGTACCTGTGACAGTACCGCCCCAAGTCCATAGAGGCTGCCATCAGTCGATAAGAGGAATGGTTTGTCAAAGTCAGCATAAGCCAAGATAGGGGCCGATGTCAGGTTTTCTTTCAGGGCCTGGAATGCCTCTTCCTGCTTCTGTCCCCAGGGGACACTTTGACCCTTGGGCCTCCCAGCTGTTCCTCTCTGCAGCTCATTCAGAGGGCCTGCTATCTTTGCGTAGTCTTTGATGAATCGCCGGTAATATCCGGTCAGACCGAGGAAAGCCTTCAACTCCCGCAGTGTTCTGGGCGCTGGCCATTGTTGTATGGCAGCCATTTTGTCTTGAGATGGCAGCACCCCATCTTGGGACACCGTATGGCCTAGGTACTCTATCTTCCTCTTGAAGAGATGACACTTCTTTGGCTTTATCTTCAGGCCATGGGATCGCAACCGCTTGAGTACCTGTCCTAGTCGGTCTAGGTGTTCTTGAAAAGTAGCAGAGTATACAATGATATCATCCAAGTATATCAAGGTTGCTTCAAAATTCAGGTCTCCCAGACACTTCTCCATCAGCCGCTGGAAGGTGCTCGGGGCATTGGATAGCCCGAATGGCATTCTGTTAAATTCGAATAGTCCCATGGGGAGTATGAATGCAGTCTTGGCCCGGTCCTTCTCGGCCACCGGTACTTGCCAGTACCCGCTTGCTAGATCCAGGGTGGAGAAGTATTTAGCCCGCCCTAGGGCTGTCAGGGACTCCTCGATGCGTGGCAGAGGGTATGAGTCTCGTGTGGTGCATGCATTCAACCGCCGATAATCCACACAAAATTGAATAGTGCCGTCCTTCTTTTTGACAAGCACCACTGGGGCTGCCCAAGGACTTTGACTACCTCGTACCACTCCTGAATCTATCATCTGTTTCAACAATGTCTTCACTTCCTGGTACAACTTGGGCGGGATCCGTCGATATCTCTCCCGGATTGGGGCAGCGTCCCCGGTCGGTATCTCATGTGTGATAGCATCTGTGCAGCCAAAGTCATCGGCATGGCGGGCAAACGCAGCCTGATTCTCCCACAGCATGGCTTCAACCGCCCGCAAACGGTCTGGACCGAGATTCTTCACATTTATCTCCATTTGGTCCACAATGGTTCTCCCATTCCATTCTGGGGTCGGAGCCTCTTCGGGTCGGGCAGTAACTGCCAGTGTCCATGCAGCATTGCCTGTTGGAGCTAAAGTCACTTCTTCCCGACTTAGCACTTCTCCCCGATGTAAGTACACACGGGCCAGTTCTACTCCAGGTGCCAAAGCGACTTCCAGATGTCCCACATTCACAGCTCTTATGGGTACTCGTCCATTCTGGACCACTGCCAGTGTCCGGGCCACTAGGGCATCCTGACCTAGTTCTCCTAGACCCCCTGGTTCGATGATCACCTCCATACCTTCAAGGTTGTGGAAGGTTCCCACAGGCAGTGTCAGTATAGTCTCCCGACCCGGAGGAAGACTGAGGGTCGCCTTTCCCGGCACTCTGATAGTTCCCACGGACTGGTGTACTGGGACACTCTTCTGTGTCCCACAGAACCGGATCAACCGTTGGAAAGCTTTTTGCGTGGGTTTGTGTGGGGTGGCTTGCTTCCAATAGCCAGGTCCCCGTTTAGTGAACATGATCTGATCCAATTCTCGTAGAATATTCATGCCCATTATCACCGGTACATCCTCCTTGAACGTCTCGGGGACCAGCAGAATACCTTTTCTTCCCACTTCCTGTCCACACAGCCGTACGTTCATCCACACGACTCCCGTGACCGGAATTTGCTGATGGTTCGCAGCTGTAACTCGGACCAATGTCTCTCGTTCTGGCTTAGCCAGTGCTTGGAAGTAACGATTGAAGTATGACTCAGGCATGGTCGTCACCTGTGATCCGGTATCTACTAAGCAGTTGACTGGAATTCCTTCAAATTCAGCTTGTATGACGGGGCACCCTGCGACCAGGTGTTCAGAGCTGTGTTGGGTGTCTTGACTCTCCACCTTCCCCGCAGTACGCCCCACTACTGCGGGGGCCGGTAGTTTAACGCCGGCTCTGAGCGTCTAGATAGATCACTCTGACACTCTCTGGCGAAGTGTCCTCCTTCTCCGCACCGCCAGCACTGTGTCCCTGGACGATAGTCTCTCCGCCTGCGCGCAGGAGGCGCCCTGGCTGGCCTTGTTGGAAGATATTGAGGAACTTGGTGTGACGGTGAACTCGGGTAAGGATGCTGTGGTGTAGGAACCAGTGGGGCAATCTGATAGGGCGGTTGTTGGGCCGGATAGGCAGCCCCAGGGGAATAGCTCGACTCCATTCGCCTTTCCATTTGTGTCAATTTTTCGTGCATAGCACTCAGGGAGTTTTGCAGGTCTTGTACCACTTTAACTAGGACCTCTTCCTTCCCCACAACCCCAAAGGGTGTGGCGGTCTGGGTCCGTATCACTCCGGAGGCATAACTTTCTTCTTTACTGCGTGCCACAGCCTCTTCCAATATTTGCCGAAAGTTCAGAGTAGGGTCCACCCTGACTCGCTCCCGCAGAACCTGTCTCAGGGGAGAGCTGAAGAGTCCCAGAATAAACTGTTCCCGCAATATTCGGTCGGCAGATCCCATGCCAGATACTCCGTCTGCCTCCTTTTTCTGTACCTCAGCCAATACTTCTTGTAGAGCCATCGCATATTGTGAGACCCCTTCATTTTCTTGCTGAACCCTGTAGAAGAATTTCGCCCGGAGGTGGCCCGCACTAGCTGTTTCACCGTATATTTCTTCCAGAAATCGCACAATCTCTTGCAAGGTGCTGCGTGTGGCTTCTGATTGTAGAAACACATTCTTTTGGGCCTCACCCTCCAGGGCAGCCAAAGCGATTTCTACCTGTAACTCTGGGCTGACATTGTAAATTCTTGCAGCGCTCTGTAATCTTGTCACCCAGTCTGACAGTGACATGTTCTTGCCATCAAATTTTGGCAGCAAGTTAAACAGCATGCCCATAGGGAGGGCCCTTGCAGGGGTTCCACCATTGCCTGAGGTACTCACATTAGCATCATGCACATTTCCTTCAGCCGCCTCCATCTCTGTAACCGTACCCTGCTCGCAGCGCCACTTGTAGCGGTCAGAGGAGTAGGGGACTGCAATGCAGAATTAAAGTACGGTACAGCAGACAGAGAGGCTGAAGCAGATACCGGCTTTATTAACCAACAGAGTATAATGGCCGGAGAATGATGTTAACAGTAAAAACAGATTACATAGGTTTACAGCAAAGTTTACTGCAACGTGATACTTAAAATGGCGTTCCCGCCAACGCACACTCAGAGATACAGGCTACTCTGTTATATGATCCTATCTGATTCCCGCTAACCGGGACACGTTGCTGCAACGCTCTGTCTACAGAAACCTGTTCTATGCCCTACCACAGGTTAGCACCGGTGCAACTCACAGTTCTGTAGGTACAGCTGCTTTATCTCAGTCTCTGTGATGGTGGATGCAGTCAGGTCTCTGGATCTGTCCCTTGCTGTCTGTAGCTGCAGTCTCTTATGCACTGGTCTGGGTTTCTTTGCAAGTAGTTTATCTTGTTCTGTCACTTGGAGGTCACTGCAGTCTGGCCCCTTGCTCTGTAATTTGCTTGAGGTGCTCTGGGATGTTCTCTCCTCTCTTTCTCTGGTTCTCAGCTACTGTCCGTTGTATCACAGTTCAGTTCTGTCTCCTCTGGCAAGATCCTGTTGTTCTGTCCCAGGATTATACAGTCTATATCCCTCTCAAGGCCACAGCATGCAGTACCTTTCCTCAGCTCAGCACAGCCATAGAGAGCCGAACACCACACACTTCCTGGAACTTCCTGCTTCCTCCCTTCACCTAAAGCAACAACAGTGACCTCTTGTGGCTGGAAGATGCATGACAGTCTGTGGGAATTTCTCAGTAGAACTACAGTGTACTGAAGTTAGTCATTCAAGGGGCTGACCCCCTACAAAAGTATGCAACCAGTTCCTAGAGGATGAAGGAATCGATACCATTGAATGGCCCCCACATTCGCCTGACCTGAATCCAATAGAAACATAATGGGACATTATGTTTCGGTCCATCCGACGCTGCCAGGTTGCACCTCAGTCTGTTTAGGAGCTCAGTGATGCCCTGGACCAGATCTGGGAGGAAATACACCAGGATACCATCCATCATATCATTAGGAGCATGCCTCAACGCTGTCAGGCATTCATACAAGCACGTGGGGGCCATACAAACTACCGAGTACCATTTTGAGTTCCGGATTTTAAAGCTACTATAATGCCACTGTATTAGCACGAATGGTAGAGTGGACTAACACAAATAGCGATGAAGCATAAAGCATGGGTAATAATTGAAAACACGATGAGTAAAACACGGTTACGAGATAATATTTGGGTTCCACAGAAATATAGAAGATTGGATATAAATACTCACGAGTTTACTAGAAATGTGTTTAGGATTTGGGATTCTATACATAGACAATATAAATGGGGATAGAACTAACCTTTAATTTTACTCACTGGGACAAATTATTTTTTACCGGGAATCGGGACACAATTTGGGGAATGGATTGTAGATAAAACGGCACAGTTAAAAAATATAACTGGAAAAGGGGGAGCTACTTTCATATGAGGATCTGAAACATAAAAGTGATTTAATGATTTAGAATGAATGTCGGTATTTGCAGCTAAGACATTTTGTGGCATCATTGCCCCAGCCCATCAGGTCAGAAAGGGATCATTTTCCATTTGAATGTTTGTGTAACTCGCAATCAAAACTAAAACACGGTATGTTCCAGATATATAAAAAATGATCGGACATAGCGGAGCCAAGAATACCGCCATACATTGAAAAGTGGGAAAGAGATGTGGGGACATGATTGGAGGTAGAGCAATTAACCACTTCAGCCCCGGAAGGTTTTACACCCTTAACGACCAGGCCATTTTTTGCGATTCGGCACTGCATTACTTTAAAGAAAAATGGCACGGTCGTGCGATGCTGTGCCCAAATACAATTGATGTCCTTTTTTTCCCACAACTAGAGTTTTCTTTTGATGGTATTTGATCACCTGCGGTTTTTAGATTTTGCGCTATAAACAAAAAAAAGAGTGACAATTTTGAAAAAAACATAATATTTTTTACTTGCTGCTATAAAACATTCCCAATAAAAAAAAATCAATTTTTTTTTATCAGTATAGGCCAATTTGTATTCTGCTACACATTTTTGGTAAAACAAAAACCCAAAAAGCATATTTTGATTGGTTTGCGCAAAAGTTATAGTATTTACAAACTGCGGGATAGATTTTTGGACTTTTTATTTTTTATTGTTTTTATTAGTAATGGCGGCAATCAGCTATTTTTTAGCGGGACTGCGACATTGCGGCGGACAGATCGGACCCCTAACTGACATTTTTGACACTTTTTGGGGACCAGTGACATTAATACAGTAATCAGTGCTAAATAATATGCACTGTTACTGTATAAATGACACTGACAGGGAAGGGGTTAACACTGGGGGTGATCAAAGGGGTAATGTATGCCTAACTGTGCTTACTGACTGTGGGGGGAAGGGTTCTGTGACAGGCACACAGAGAACGGGGTTTCAGCTTGGCTGAAACTCCTGATCTCTCTCCGCCTGTGTGACAGAAGAACCGCCTGCTTTGTTTACATAAGCAGGCAGGTCTTCTGTCAGTTTCTCTGACGATTGCAGATGGCTGGCGGCAATCCCTGCCTTTTCTCCCGCGGGCTTCCTTCTGCTGTGTCTAATCACAGCGGGAGCGTGGCCCCGGCGGCGCGTGCACATAATTTACTTGGGTCTGCGTGATTTTGCGCAGCCGAGCCGCCCTGCTGCAGTAAATCTGCGTGGGGCAATCGGCTAGTGGTTAAACAAAGTGTTGAAGGCCAAAGATTCTTTATATGAAAGGGAGTTTTTAAGTAGCTGTGAAGAGGGTCAAGTTGAGGGATGTAACAACACATGGGAAAATTGGGTTAATTTAAAAAAAACAAACTGGGAAATATGCGGAAGTATGGGGTGGAAAGTAGTAGTAGGAAGAGAGGAGAGCTAGAACTAGTAAATAATAGAACCGGAATAATGTGTGGCAAAAATGGGTTGGGGGGGGGGGGTTAATGATAATGCAATATAGTGTTTTTGTACTGTTGTATCTATTGGAAAAATAAATAAAAAATATTAGTGAAAAAAAAAATATATATATATAAATATAGATACACACACACACAATATATTACAAAAGTATTGGGACGCCTGCCTTTACATGCACATGTGCTTTAATGATATGTAGGGTTCAATATTGAGTTGGCCCACCCTTTGTAGCTATAACAGCTTCAACTTTTCTGGGAAGGCTGTACAGAAGGTTTAGGAGTGTGTCTATGGGAATGTTTGACCATTCTTCCAGCAGCGCATTTGTGAGTTCAGGCCAGTCAAGTTCCTCCACCCCAAACTTCCTCATCCATGTCTTTATGGACCTTGCTTTGTGCACTGGTCAAAATCATTTGGTGGAGGGGGGATCATGATGTGGGGTTGTTTTTCAGGGGTTGGGCTTAGCCCCATTCCTGTTATAACATGACTGCACACCAATGCACAAAGCAAGGTCCATAAAGACATGGATGAGCGAGTTTGGGGTGGAGGGACTTGACTGGCCTGCACATAGTCCTGATCTCAACCCGATAGAACACCTATGGGATGAATTTCAGAGGAGACTGTGAGCCAGGCATTCTCGCCCACATCCGCCTGACCTTCTGGTGGAATGATCAAACATTCCCATAGGCATACTCCTAAACCTTGTGGACAGCCTTCCCAGAAGAGTTGAAGCTGTTATAGCTGCAAAGGGTGGGCCAACTCAATATTGTATTGAATCCTACGGACTAAGACTGGTATGCCATTAACCACTTGCCGACCGCCGCACGACTATCTACGTCGGCGGTCAGCCCCTCACAGGCAAACTAACGTAGGGCTACGTTGCTTGCTTGTGAGGGTCTAGGGAGCGAGCGCGCGCCCCCGGAGGCGCGCTCCCGCTCCCGCGTGGTCACGGACCCCCCCGCGCGTGTGACCAGCGGACCCGATGTCCGCCGGCCACTCGGCGATCAGCGGGGGAGAGGGAGAATGTCAGGCAGCTTGTGTAAACAAGCTGCCTGTCATTCTCCTCGCTGCAAAGACACTGATCACATGGATCTACTATGTAGATCCGTTGATCAGTGTCCTTACAGCTGAAGCCACAGCCAATCACAGTAGAAAGCACGCCCCTAGGGACACACACAGCCCCTCCCTCCCAAATAAAGTTAACCCCTTCACTACCAGTGTATTTTTACAGTAACAGTGCATATATATATAGCACTGATTACTGTAGAAATATCACTGGTAACCCCAAAAGTGTCAAAAATATCAGTCAAGGGTCCGATCTGTCCGCCGCAATGTCGCAGTACCGCAAAAAAAATCGCAGATCGCCGCCATTACGCGTTAAAAAAAAAAACAACAAAAATGACAAAAATCTTTCCCTTTGTTAGTAAACGCGATAACTTTTGCGCAAACCAATCAAAATACGCTTTTTGCGATTTTTTTTTACCAAACATAGGTAGCATAAAACAAATTGGCCGAAAATGTTAAAAAATTTTGATTTTTACATTTTTTTTGGGGGGAATTTCATATAAAAAAATGTGAAAAATATTGTTATTTTTGCAAAATTGACGCTCTTTTTTTGTTTATAGCGCGTGATCAAAAAATCGCACAGGTGATCAAATACCACCAAAAGAAAGCTCTGTTTGTGGGAAAAAAAGGACGCCAAATTCGTTTAGGTACAGCGTCGCACGACCGCGCAATTGTCCGTTAAAGTCACGCAGTGCCGAATCGCAAAATACCCCCTGGTTGGAATGGGGGTAAAATCTTCCGGGGCTTAAGTGGTTAAGGTTCATGTGCGTGTAAAGGCAGGCGTCCCAATACTTTTGGTTTTATATATATATATATATATATATATATATATATATATATATACACACACACACACACACACACACACACAGTATATACACTTTTTTCACAGACACATTATCCATTATTGACATTGTTTATGTCTGCGTTTGTCTGTTTATCACATTCTTCAACAAAGATCTCATCTCAATCCGTTAGAACAGGAAAACAGGAACAAATCCATTGATAATTGGAAGCCTATGATAAATCCTATTCATTGCCTTCCCTTGCACTGGTATAATGTTCTGGACAAAGAGGGTGCCTAGAGGGCATAACCACACATGCAGTGAGGTGGGCAGATGAAATCTGTCTGCTCTGTGTCTCAAACAATTTCCTGCAATTGTCTCCTCTGCACCTTCCAGGCGGAGAGGAGTGCCTTGTACTTTGCAATGACAACATTTTATACTGGTAGGAGAGTACTAGAAAGAGGTTTTGGGCAAGAGGGGGATCCAGAAGCACCACATCCCTAACTGATAATGGAAAAGAAAAAATAATTTATTGGGCTCTTTAAGGTGCCATCCAACAACAATAATATCTTTTTTTAAGCCCATACTTCTCTTTTAATGTACCTCCAATTGTAAGGTTTACCTATGAAATAGTCAATTGTCACACTTGATATGTGTAAAATATGAGACAATCGTCCCAGCCATTTAATGTTTAAAAATCCGATGGAAGGGTTATGTGAACAAAAATACTGAACTCTCAGCAATTGTAATTGCAGGCCAAGATTCCCCTATCGCCCATCGGACGAGGGCAAGATTACAGCTTCAACAGAGAAGAGAATCCCATAGAAGCCGTGCTCAGAGACTGTGAGAGACACCCTATTATGGGATACACTGACTGAGAGTGGCACAAACCCCTCAAGCACAAACCCAGCACAAACCCCTCAAGCACAAACCCCCTAGCACAAACCCCACAGTAAAGACCCCCTAGCACAAACCCCACAGTACAGGCCCCTTAGCACAAACCCCACAGTACAGGCCCCCTATCACAAACCCCACAGTACAGGCCCCCTAGCACAAACCCCACAGTACAGACCTCCTAGCACTAACCCCACAGTACAGCCCCCCTAGCACAAACCCCACAGTAAAGGCCCCCTAGCACAAACACCACAGTAAAGGCCCCCTAGCATAAACGCCACAGTACAGGCCCCCTAGCACAAACCCCACAGTACAGGCCCCTTAGCACTAATCCCACAGTACAGACCCCCTAGCACAAACCCCACAGTACAGACCCCCTAGCACAAACCCCACAGTACAGGCCCCTAGCACAAACCCCACAGTACAGACCCCCTAGCACTAATCCCACAGTACAGGCCCCCTAGCACAAACCCCACAGTACAGGCCCCCCTAGCACAAACCCCACAGTACAGACCCCCTAGCACAAACCCCACAGTACAGGCCCCCTAGCACAAACCCCACAGTACAGGCCCACTATCACAAACCCCACAGTACAGGCCCCCTAGCACAAACCCCACAGTAAAGACCCCCTAGCACAAACCCCACAGTACAGGCCCCCTAGCACAAACCCCACAGTAAAGGCCCCCTAGCACAAACCCCACAGTACAGGCCCCCTAGCACATACCCCACAGTACAGGCCCCCTAGCACAAACCCTACAGTAAGGACCTCCTAGCACTAACCCCACAGTACAGGCCCCCTAGCACAAACTCCACAGTACAGGCCCCCTAGCACAAACCCCACAGTACAGGCCCCCTAGCACAAACCCCACAGTACAGGCCCCCTAGCACAAACCCCACAGTACAGACCTCCTAGCACAAACCCCACAGTACAGGCCCCCTAGCACAAACCCAGCAGTAAAGGCCCCTAGCATAAATGCCACAGTACAGGCCCCCTAGCACAAACCCCACAGTACAGGCCCCCTAGCACAAACCCCACAGCACAGGCCCCCTAGCACAAACCCCACAGTACAGGCCCCCTAGCACAAACCCCACAGTAAAGACCCCCTAGCACAAACCCCACAGTACAGGCCCCCTAGCACAAACCCCACAGTAAAGGCCCCCTAGCACAAACCCCACAGTACAGGCCCCCTAGCACAAACCCCACAGTACAGGCCCCCTAGCACAAACCCCACAGTACAGGCCCCCTAGCACAAACCCTACAGTACAGACCTCCTAGCACTAACCCCACAGTACAGGCCCCCTAGCACAAACTCCACAGTACAGGCCCCCTAGCACAAACCCCACAGTACAGGCCCCCTAGAACAAACCCCACAGTACAGGCCCCCTAGCACAAACCCCACAGTACAGACCTCCTAGCACAAACCCCACAGTACAGGCCCCCTAGCACAAACCCCACAGTAAAGGCCCCTAGCATAAACGCCACAGTACAGGCCCCCTAGCACAAACCCCACAGTACAGGCCCCCTAGCACAAACCCCACAGCACAGGCCCCCTAGCACAAACCCCACAGTACAGGCCCCCTAGCACAAACCCCACAGTAAAGACCCCCTAGCACAAACCCCACAGTACAGGCCCCCTAGCACAAACCCCACAGTAAAGGCCCCCTAGCACAAACCCCACAGTACAGGCCCCCTAGCACAAACCCCATAGTACAGGCCCCCTAGCACAAACCCCACAGTACAGGCCCCCTAGCACAAACCCTACAGTACAGACCTCCTAGCACTAACCCCACAGTACAGGCCCCCTAGCACAAACTCCACAGTACAGGCCCCCTAGCACAAACCCCACAGTACAGGCCCCCTAGCACAAACCCCACAGTACAGGCCCCCTAGCACAAACCCCACAGTACAGACCTCCTAGCACAAACCCCACAGTACAGGCCCCCTAGCACAAACCCCACAGTAAAGGCCCCCTAGCATAAACACCACAGTACAGGCCCCCTAGCACAAACCCCACAGTACAGACCTCCTAGCACAAACCCCACAGTACAGGCCCCCTAGCACAAACCCCACAGTACAGGCCCCCTAGCACAAACCCCACAGTACAGGCCCCCTAGCACAAACCCCACAGTACAGACCTCCTAGCACAAACCCCACAGTACAGGCCCCCTAGCACAAACCCCACAGTAAAGGCCCCCTAGCATAAACGCCACAGTACAGGCCCCCTAGCACAAACCCCACAGTACAGGCCCCTTAGCACTAATCCCACAGTACAGACCCCCTAGCACAAACCCCACAGTACAGACCCCCTAGCATAAACGCCACAGTACAGGCCCCCTAGCACAAACCCCACAGTACAGGCCCCTTAGCACTAATCCCACAGTATAGACCCCCTAGCACAAACCCCACAGTACAGACCCCCTAGCACAAACCCCACAGTACAGGCCCCCTAGCACAAACCCCACAGTACAGGCCCCCTAGCACAAACCCCACAGTACAGGCCCCCTAGCACAAACCCCACAGTACAGACCCCCTAGCACTAATCCCACAGTACAGGCCCCCTAGCACAAACCCCACAGTACAGACCTCCTAACACAAACCCCACAGTACAGGCCCCCTAGCACAAACCCCACAGTAAAGTCCCCCTAGCATAAACCCCACAGTAAAGGCCCCCTAGCATAAACCCCACAGTACAGGCCCCCTAGCACAAACCCCACAGTACAGGCCCCTTAGCACTAATCCCACAGTACAGACCCCCTAGCACAAACCCCACAGTACAGGCACCCTTTCAATCCAGTGACCAGCGTACATGCCCCCTTTCAATGTAGTGACCAGTATACATGCCCCCTTCAATGTAGTGACCAGTATACATGCCCCCTTTCAATGCAGTGACCAGTATACATGCCCCCTGTCAATGTAGTGACCAGTATACATGCCCCTTTCAATGTAGTGACCAGCATGCATTTCCCCAATGCAGTGACCAGTGTACATGTCCCCAATGCAGAGGTCAGCGTGCATGCCTCCAATGCAGTGACCAGTATACATGTCCCCAATGCAGAGTTTAGCGTGCGTGCCTCCAATGCAGTGACCAGTATACATGTCCCCAATGCAGAGTTTAGCGTGCGTGCCTCCAATGCAGTGACCAGTATACATGTCCCCAATGCAGAGTTTAGCGTGCGTGCCTCCAATGCAGTGACCAGTATGAACCAGATTGCCCCCAGTAAAGTTAGGAAAATTAAGGAGTGCGGTGGTATCACCCCGAATAACCCGTGGTTTACTGTGTTCGATCAAAAGGGCAGCTTTA
The DNA here is from genome assembly GCF_965119305.1 of Pelophylax lessonae. Taxonomy (NCBI): domain Eukaryota; kingdom Metazoa; phylum Chordata; class Amphibia; order Anura; family Ranidae; genus Pelophylax; species Pelophylax lessonae. The sequence continues at coordinate 161,629,065 of NC_138775.1, forward strand.
GATGTGGAGTGAGGAATTGTGGAACCTGTTCATATATGTGGCATAGAAAGAGTGAGGTCCTCGGGCTGGATGGCCGCAGTAGGAGTATCAAACAGTTTATCAATTGCGGTACCAACTATGTAGTCTACGGTATAGTCTGCCCGTGTAACCTACTCTATGTAGGCCGTACTATACGGCCCCTTAGAGTAAGGTTTGGTGAACACAAGTGCAGCATATTGAACAGGAAAACGAAGGCAGGAACGAAGGACCGCAACAGCTACTCCATACCTCGCCACTTTGAGCAGCATCATGATGGGGATCCAACGGGCCTACGGGTCTTTGGCATTGAGCTAATAGCTAAGGACCCTGATGAGGGGGCTAGATTTCAGAGGCTGTGCAGAAGGGAGTCTTATTGGATCTTCACCCTAGGGTCCATGTCCCCTGGGGGTTTGAACGAAGATCTTGAAATCCAGAGTGTACTGTAGCTTCTCGCAGTGCATTCCTGTTCTTTCCCCCCTTCTGTATGTGTTTCTGTCCCCCCGGCATCCGCTGCAGTTACCACTGTTCCTTCTATGGTTCCATCCTAGTACCACACCACTCTCTATTTCCTTTTGGGGTCTACACGCATACGCTGGTGTATATGTTCAGGCTGACGTATGTGCATGTGTGTGCCCCTCTCCCCTCCCCGTCTCCTCAATTGTGTGGATGTGTGTATGCGTAGCCAATGCACGCACATACACACACTGCTCGTCACACCATCCTCCCTTTTCCTTTTTTCTTTTCCTTTCCCCTCAATTTATTTGAAGCGTATAGTTCCTTAGTATAGGTCCCACACCTAAAGTTCTATATTTGGCTTACCGAGTTAAGTTTTTCAAGCTCTCCAAGGTTTGTTTGTAGAGGAGGTATGGCACGCGTAAATTCGTGTCTGAAGCTCTACATGCCATATTTAACGAGTCACACTATATGCACACTTATATTTAGATGGTTTTAATATAGATTTTATATAATGAATCATTATGGTTCAGCATGCATATATAGGTGTATGTATCTGTATATACATGTATATTTATATGTGTGTATGGTATATATAATTATATATATGTATATATTTTTTATTCACAGTTGTATAATTTAATTGGATATTGAACAATTTTTTATCTATTGATTCACTCTCTTATACATGTGATTCTTATTCTGGCTTAGCAAGTTACATTATTAGTACATAGGTACCCATCATTTAATATTATTAATGCTAATGTTAATTTTAACTTTATTGGTTCAGGTTATTTTATCTGATGTTATAATATCTTTACTGCTATTTTAAATATGTGCGACCACCATTTTCCAATCTTGGTGAGCTCTCCAACCAACTCCCACCAGAGTCGATTCTGTATGGTGCATCTAAATATAGTTCCCCTAGATATGGTCCATATGGTACAGTGTACATGATACATCAGCGGGGCACACTTGTGTCCTCCCTTTTGCGGTTACTATAGGAACAGCTTGCCGGGGACGGAAGTTGTCATTGCCTGGATGGGCGGAAGTGACGTTATGCGGTGATGCGCACGCCAGTTCCGGGACGAGCGGCGTGCGTTCCACCGCTGTCCCGCCGCCAATGTATACGGAAGCCGGAAGTCGTCACGACCTGGATGGGCGGAAGTGACGCTATGCGGTGGTGCGCACGCTAGTTCCGGGATGAGCGGCGTGCGTTCCACCGCCGCCCTGCTGTTATAGTATACCATCCTGAATATCCGGGTAGCCGAGCTTACAGCGAACACCATTAGACCACCAGGGAATATGCCCAATACGCCCAGTATGAGATACTGGACTATCGACCTACACGATGGTTTCAGCTTATCACAGTAAACCACTAACGGTCCGCAGTGTATCATGATGGCAACTTTACACGCCATCTACTTACAAAGAGTGTGTGTATGCACATCTCTTTGGATGTGTACAAGCAATGGCTCGTTTCCCACTAGGCGTCGGATTGTCCCTCTGTAACTGCTTGGAAAATGCGATGCCCTATTTGGTTTAGGACCACGACATGCACAGGTCAGTTTACCACATCAGTTTCAATCTTACTTTTTGATATGTATGATATGTGAAATGGAGTCCACGATGAGCAGGGAAGTTTTTTTGGATAGCTCACCAATGGAATAAATGGTCGCGTGGGGCTAGCCAATCAAAATGTAACTACATTTGTGACTTGCAACAGTTTTTGGGTAATTGGCTGTGTAGCCACGCCCATTTGGGCGATATCTCCTCCCACATCCCCCAGGGGTCATGTGGAGGCCTGGCCCTACATATTATATTTAAACTATGGACTTGACCATGGCCTCCAGGCTCTGAGGAAGAGGCACAGCCTCGAAACGCGTCAGCCCCCTGCTTCCAGTAAAAGACGTTGATCCTCTGGTAGGAGGCAGGTGTATGGAATTGATGTGCCTGAACTTCTTGTTTGTTTGTGAGTATTTGATTTTAAACAATTTTATCCAAATAAACTTGCTGAGGATAATGCGCTAGGCTGGTGCGCCCTTCTTTTGCTTTGTATTTTCAGTGTCTGGTCGACCACCCTGGTCGTAAGGGGCAGCAAAGCCTAGCCATCATGGATGCCTAATACCAGTACGAGTTCCAGGATTGAGACAGCCTGAGGACCAGGTTCCGAGCGCAGGAAAGGGGGTGCTGTCCAGCACTTATCTTTTTTGGCAGTGACCAGTATACATGTCCCCAATGCAGAGATCAGCATGCGCGCCTCCAATGCAGTGACCAGTATACATGTCCCCAATGCAGAGTTTAGCGTGCGTGCCTCCAATGCAGTGACCAGTATACATGTCCCCAATGCAGAGTTTAGCATGCGTGCCTCCAATCAATGCAGTGACCAGTATATATGTCCCCAATGCAGAGTTTAGCGTGCGTGCCTCTAATCAATGTAGTGACCAGTATACATGTCCCCAATGCAGAGTTTAGCGTGCGTACCTCCAATCAATGCAGTGACCAGTATACATGTCCCTAATGCAGAGTTTAGCGTGCGTGCCTCCAATGCAGTGACCACCAGCATACATGTCCCCAATGCAGAGTTTAGCGTGCGTGCCTCCAATCAATGCAGTGACCAGTATACATGTCCCCAATGCAGAGTTTAGCGTGTGTGCCTCCAATCAATGCAGTGACCAGTATATATGTCCCCAATGCAGAGTTTAGCGTGCGTGCCTCTAATCAATGCAGTGACCAGTATACATGTCCCCAATGCAGAGTTTAGCGTGTGTGCCTCCAATCAATGCAGTGACCAGTATATATGTCCCCAATGCAGAGTTTAGCGTGCGTGCCTCTAATCAATGCAGTGACCAGTATACATGTCCCTAATGCAGAGTTTAGCGTGCGTGCCTCCAATCAATGCAGTGACCAGTATACATGTCCCCAATGCAGAGTTTAGCGTGCGTGCCTCCAATGCAGTGACCACCAGCATACATGTCCCCAATGCAGAGTTTAGCGTGCGTGCCTCCAATCAATGCAGTGACCAGTATACATGTCCCCAATGCAGAGTTTAGCGTGCGTGCCTCCAATCAATGCAGTGACCAGTATACATGTCCCCAATGCAGTTTAGCGTGCGTGCCTCCAATCAATGCAGTTGTTATACCTGAAGGGTTTCACATGTACTGTCACTTTAAGGCTGGCTCCACCCAGCAGTGATGACAAGGGTCAAGGGGCAGAGTGGCCATCTTTAGACACATGTAGAGATGTATTGATATGCAGAGCTGTCCTGTAATGCTGTACAGTGAGTCCTGAATAAACAACCGTTGTTCCAGACCAGAGTCCTGTGTCTCTCACAACACGGAGAATATAACAGTGGCGACGAGGATGGAATTTACAAGGTTACTATCCGTGTGAGAAAGGAAAGGAAGAAAAAAAAACTCTGGATTGTCAGGAATACAAACACCCACAGAGCCCAGCAGGAAAATGTCATTGATCGGGACATTAAGTGAATTTGATGGCGAACAGACAACGTGGATTTCTTGGATTGAAAGATTAGAACAATATTTCTGTGCAAATGCCATCCCAGACGACAGGCAAGTAGCAGTATTTCTGACACTGGTTGGTGCTAGGACATATGACACTCTTAGGGATCTCCTTTTCCCTGAAAAACCAGCAACTAAGACTTTGGCAGAGCTCCTGACACTGTTAGGAAATCACTTCCAGCCTAAACCACTAGAGATTGCAGAAAGATTCAGGTTCTGTCAGCGGCAGCAGCAGCCAGGTGAAGATATTAAGGCTTATGTGCTCGCCCTTCGCAGACTAGCCTCAACCTGTTCTTTTGGGGAGTATTTACCGACTGCACTGAGGGATAAGTTTGTCATGGGACTGAATAGTGAGTCTAGCCAAAAGAGACTGTTAACAGAGAAAGAACTTACCCTTACAAAGGCAATTGAGATAGCTTCAGTGATGGAAATGGCTGTGAAAGATACAGAGGCATTGAACCCCCAGAGTAGAAGGGGAGAGGTTAAAGAGGAAGTTTTCAGAACAGCAGTCAAGCAAACTGCAGCTAACGGTAAATATAGACTCTCACCAAGCCGGGAGTTAGCTTGCTACCGTTGTGGGAATACAGACCACGATCACAAAGTCTGCCGGTTTAAGGATCAGCTCTGTCATAATTATGGTAAGGCAGGCCATCTGAAACGAGTCTGCCGTAGTAAGAAGGTGCGAAATAAACAACCTCTGAACACCAGGACAAAGGCATATATGGTGGGAAGATATACATCGTCATCTGAATCAGAGGATGAGGAAGTGCTCCACAGATTAGACATACATCATATGCATTCAGCACCCTCAGCAATGACTGTAGAGGTAACCGTGGAAGGAAAGAAACTCAAGATGGATGTAGACACAGGAGCAGCAGTTTCAGTTATCACCCAGAAACAATGGAGAAAACTTCTGATCCGAACAACTGTTCATCCAACACCAATCAAACTGCAGACATATTCAAAGCAGATACTCCACCCACTGGGGTACGTGAAAGTACAGGTATCCTACAAGGGTCAGACAAAGAGAATGCCATTATATATCCAAGAACATGGGGGACCCCCTCTTTTTGGGAGAGACTGGATTGCTCACTTTGGCATGCCAGACATCGCCATTAACCCCTGCAACACCGTGACCATCCCATCAGGGGATGAAGAGGGATGGGTGAAGTCCCTGAAACAGCGATTCCCACAAGTCTTTGATAACCATTTGGGAAAAATAAAGCATGACTGTGTGAGACTCAGGCTGAAACCCAATGCCCAGCCTAGGTTCTTCAAAGCTCGGACGGTACCTTTCGCACTCCGAGCAGGTGTGGAAGCTGAACTAAGCCGGCTGGAGGAACAAGGTGTCATCTCAAAGGTAGAGCACAGCGAGTGGGCATCACCAGTTGTACCAGTAAAGAAAGCGAATGGGGACTTACGCATTTGTGGCGATTTCCGCATGGCACTAAATTCTCAACAGGAGATAGACCAGTATCCCCTACCTAGAGTAGATGACATTTTTGCCTCTCTTGCAGGAGGTCAAAAGTTCACCAAGCTTGATCTCAGGCAAGCTTATTTACAGTTTGAGGTCCACCCTTCGTCCCGCAAGTGTCTAACAATCAACACTCACAAGGGACTGTATGAATACAATCGGATGGTGTTTGGGGTAGCCTCCGCCCCAGCCATTTGGCAACGCAAAATGGATGAGATTTTGGCGGACATTCCTTTCACACAGTGCCTGTTAGATGACATGCTCATCATGGGCCTGACGGACCAGGAACACAAGCATAACGTGGAGCTTGTGTTGGCGAGACTGCAAGAGCAGGGTCTAAAAGTGAACTTGGCGAAATGCCAATTCATGGTACCTAAATTGGAGTTTTGTGGCCACCTTGTGGATGCAGAGGGTATACACACCACGGAAGCCAAAGTTGATGCTTTAGTAAAAGCTCCAGCCCCGACCAACGTCCAGCAGCTGCGATCATACCTGGGCTTGCTGAACTATTACCACAAATTCCTGCCGGATCTAGCACACACTTTGTTTCCATTAAACAAGCTTTTGGAGAAACACTCCAGATGGAACTGGTCGGCTGCATGCCAACGTGCTTTTGAAGTTTCTAAGCAATAGCTGTTGGCGTCACGCATGCTCGTGCACTATGACCTCCAAAGGCCTCTCACCTTGGCTTGTGATGCCTCACCCTATGGTCTAGGGGCTGTACTATCTCACGTTTTACCAGATGGGTCAGAGAAACCTGTGGCATTCGCCTCCAGGTCCTTGAAAAAAGCAGAAAGCAATTACTCTCACATTGTTGAAAAGAAAGGGGTGCGCTGATTGGGTGAAAGGCTGCAACCAGATGATAAGACGTGTATATGTTTAAAAGTGATGGTGCGCTTTTCTTATTTGTGAAAAATCATATATTAAACAATATATAACAAAAATTGGGGAAAAAAAAAACCCAATGGGAATCACAGTGATGGGTGGGTGTGTGTAAAATGAACAAATAAAATTCTCAAATAACACTCAGTGTGACTAAACAAATTGAACACTGAAATAAAAGTCCATAAAATATTGTGATCCAAAAATGTGAAAAAATGGTGAAGAAAATCCAATTAGGAATCAAGGTGATGATGTAGTGTTCCCTCCACCTGGTGAAATGCCTCCTTACCTGGCGGAAAGAAGGTAAGTTCCTGATAATGATATTCTTATTTAGATAAAGCCAGTGTTCTAATTCCACCTGCACACGTGCACAGTCACCCGGGTGATAAGTATATGCAAGCCTCTTACCAGATATAAGAGACAATCAAGCCTCTAAATATCCTGATCATGAGGATGCTTCCTTAACACCGTAGATGGATGAAATCATTTCCACTTTCTTCCCTCTGTATAAGCCAGCGTGTGTCTCCTATTCTTTTGGGGTGATAGACTCCCCGCGATGCTCCAAAGTACATAAAAGAATGGATGGGACTAATAGTGCATTACCTTAATATACGATTTATTTATATACAGACTTGCACTTACAGTTAGGTTGAATGGTTACGAGCAGAAAATCATATGATGACAGGCTGAGGATCTCTAAGTGCATCGGGTCCGGCTGCAGCACGGACCGCCGATGACGTAATGACGGCACGCCTCCCTGCTGACGCGTTTCCTCCAATAGGGCTTCGACTTGAGATGGGAGATAGGCGCGCGCCATCATTTCCGCCAATTTATACAGGTTAGTGTTATCTTCCTCTTCCGGTGTCTGCAGAGAATGTCCCGAGCGCCGGAAGTGTCTCTTTTTTTCACAGATAGTATATATACTATAAGGATCACTTATATTTTCACTCTTACAGTATTCTACAAGAGATATTTGTAATTAAAGTGATATTTAGCGCTCGGACTTCTATTTTACTGCATTCATAAGGGGATGTGACACCGGAGAAGGGTATTAACTACTTCCTGTTTACAATTCGTTAAAACCTTTTCCATAACTTACAAATTAATGAGTTTATATAAGAATTTAAACATCTTAGTATACATAACTAAAAACGGTCACAAATATTCAGTGAATTATGTTTAAAATCCATATATCAGTAAAGTTAAAATAAAATTAAATATTTAATACTGAATTATGTGCCTAAAAAGATAAAAACCTTTGTTAAAATGTATGCTAAAAATTTAAAATGTTAAAATTTAATAAAATTTCGTATATTAAGGTAATGCACTATTAGTCCCATCCATTCTTTTATGTACTTTGGAGCATCGCGGGGAGTCTATCACCCCAAAAGAATAGGAGACACACGCTGGCTTATACAGAGGGAAGAAAGTGGGAATGATTTCATCCATCTACGGTGTTAAGGAAGCATCCTCATAATCAGGATATTTAGAGGCTTGATTGTCTCTTACATCTGGTAAGAGGCTTGCATATACTTATCACCCGGGTGACTGTGCACGTGTGCAGGTGGAATTAGAACACTGGCTTTATCTAAATAAGAATATCATTATCAGGCACTTACCTTCTTTCCGCCAGGTAAGGAGGCATTTCACCAGGTGGAGGGAACACTACATCATCACCTTGATTCCTAATTGGATTTTCTTCACCATTTTTTCACATTTTTGGATCACAATATTTTATGGACTTTTATTTCAGTGTTCAATTTGTTTAGTCACACTGAGTGTTATTTGAGAATTGTATTTGTTCATTTTACACACACCCACCCATCACTGTGATTCCCATTGGGTTTTTTTTTCCCCAATTTTTGTTATATATTGTTTAATATATGATTTTTCACAAATAAGAAAAGCGCACCATCACTTTTAAACAATTACTCTCACATTGACAAAGAGGCTCTGGCGCTCATATGGGCAATTAAGAAGTTTCATCTTTACCTGTATGGTAGGGAATTCACCATACTGACTGATCATAAACCACTCCTTCAGATCTTTAGCCCTGACAAAGGCATCTCCCAGACGACTGCAGCCCGTCTTCAACGCTATGCCCTATTCTTGGGAGCATATAGCTACAAAATCCAGTATAGCAGCCATGATGCCAACGCTAATGCAGACGCCATGTCCCGTCTGACAAGGACATTAACAGACTCTTCTCCACCTGTCAAGAGTTGTCGTTACACCAGCCTGTCCTTTCTGTCTTCCGGGGAAGTAGCAGCCCATACAGCCAAGGATACCTTCCTTAAGACAATACTCTCCTGGGTACGGTACGGTTGGCCTGCAACTGTCACACAGGATTATGAGCCTTACTTCCGTAGGCGTCTGGAATTAACTGTGTCTGGCAACTGTGTTTTATGGGGAGACCGAGTGATCGTTCTACAGACCCTCCGGAGACACATTCTGGAATTGCTACATACTGGTCATCCCGGGGGCACACGTATGAAACAAAAGGCCCGAGGCTATGTGTGGTGGCCGAACCTCGACTCCGATATCACGACATATGTGAATGCGTGTGCTGGATGTGCACAAACTGCAAGAGACCCTCCTCGAGGGTGCGTCCAGCCCTGGACTTGGCCCACGGTTCCCTGGTTTCGCCTACACTTGGACTTTGCAGGCCCGATCAGAGGACACACCTTTTTTTTTTACATAGTTACATAGTTACATAGTTAGTGAGGCTGAAAAAAGACACAAGTCCATCCAGTTCAACCTATGATGTGTGTGTGTGTTTGCTTTTAACCGTACATTGTATACCCCTGTATGTTGTGGTCTTTAAGGTGTCCATCCAATAGTTTTTTGAAACTATCAAGGCTCCCCGCTGATACGACTGCTTGCGGAAGGGAATTCCACATCCTTACCGCTCTTACAGTGAAGAACCCCTTACGCACTTTAAGGTTAAACCGCCTTTCCTCAAGTTTTAGTGAGTGGCCACGTGTCTTATTGTATCTCCTTTCTCTGAATAGTTTGTTCCTTATGCTAGGGTCGCCAGTACAGTATTTGTACATTGATATCATATCCCCCCTCAATCGTCTCTTCTCCAGAGAGAATAAGTTCAGTGCTTGTAGTCTTTCCTCATAGCTGATGTCCTCCATTCCCCTAATTATTTTTGTTGCCCTTCTCTGGACTTTCTCCAGTTCCAGCACATCCTTCCTGAGGACCGGTGCCCAGAACTGGACAGCATACTCCAGATGTGGCCGGACCAGAGTTTTGTAGAGTGGAAGAATAAGCTCTTTATTTCTGGAATGAATCCCCTTTTTTATACAACCCAGTATTCTGTTGGCTTTGCTTGCAGCGGCTTGGCATTGCATGCCACTTCCAAGCCTGTTGTCTACCAGTACCCCCAGGTCCCTTTCCATCCTAGACTCACCCAGAGGTTCCCCCCCAAGTGAGTAGCTTGCTTTCTGGTTACTGGCCCCCAAGTGCATTACTTTACATTTTTCTACATTAAATCTCATCTGCCATGTAGTTGCCCACCCCGTTATTTTGTTCAGGTCTGCTTGCAAGATTTCCACATCCTGCATAGAAGATATTGGCATGCCTAATTTAGTATCATCTGCAAATACTGAGATTGTACTAGATATCCCCTCCTCTAGATCATTTATGAATAAATTAAACAGGATTGGTCCCAGGACAGAACCCTGGGGGACCCCACTTTCCACACCCGCCCAATCAGAGTACTCCCCATTAATCACCACCCTCTGGACTCTCCCCTGGAGCCAGTTCTCTATCCAGGTACTCACCTTATGATCCATACCTACCTTCCTTAGTTTGTACAGTAAGCGTTTGTGGGGAACGGTGTCAAAGGCCTTTGCAAAGCCCAGATACACCACATCCACAGGCTTACCTTTATCTAATTGGCAGCTCACTTCATCGTAGAAGGTTAATAGATTGGTTTGGCATGAACGATTTTTCATGAATCCATGCTGATTACTACTTATAATACCGTTTTCATTACTAAAGTCTTGTATGTGGTCCCTTATCATCCCCTCCAAAATTTTGCAGACTACTGATGTTAGGCTGACCGGCCTATAGTTACCCGGGATATATCTCGGCCCCTTTTTAAATATTGGTACCACGTTGGCTTTTTTCCAATCAGCTGGCACCATACCTGTCTGTAAACTATCCTTAAAGATCAAGAATAATGGTCTGGCAATCACCTGGCTGAGCTCATTAAGAACCCTTGGGTGCAAGCCATCCGGTCCCGGGGATTTATTTATGTTAAGTTTCTCTAGTTTAGCTCTAAGTCTATCCTCTGTTAGCCATGGCGGCACTTCCTGAGGTGTATTATTTAGTTTGGCCTTACAAGCTGGGTTAGTGTAGCCCCCCGATTCCTTTGTGAAGACTGAAGAAAAGAAATTATTTAACACTTCCGCCTTTTCTCTGTCCTCAGTGGCCATTTTTCCTTTATCATCTTTTATGGGGCCAATGTGTTCTGGCCTCGCTTTCTTACTGTTTATATACTTAAAGAACTTCTTGGGGTTCTTTTTACTCTCCTCCGCTATATGTCTCTCGTGTTCTATTTTAGCCGCCCTGATTTCATCTTTACATTTCTTATTACACTCTTTGTAGTGCTTAAATGCTGCCAATGACCCCTCAGTCTTGTATTTTTTGAAGGCCTTTTCTTTAGCTCTAATATACATTTTTATGTTGGAGTTTAGCCACCCAGGGTTTAGTTTTGCTCTTTTAAATTTATTTCCCTGTGGAATGCACTGGCCCACCCCCTTGTTAAGTATGCTCTTGAAGCACTCCCATTTTTCCTCCGTGTTCTTTGTTCCCAGGGTTCTATCCCATTTGATATTTTCTAGCAGCGAGCGCAGTTTAGGGAAATTGGCTCTTTTGAAATTCAGTGTCCTTATATTACCCTTGTGTTTCCTATTACTGTAATTAATACTGAAACCAATTGACCTATGGTCACTGTTCCCTAAGTTGTCCCGTATTTCTATATCCGTGAGCAGGTCTGTATTGTTGGTAATCAGTAGGTCAAGTACCGCATTGTTTCTTGTCGGTGCATTCACCATCTGACCCATGAAATTGTCCTGCAAAACATTTAGGAACTGTCGAGCCTTGGCTGAATGCGCGGTTCCTTCTGCCCAGTCTATATCAGGATAATTAAAGTCCCCCATTATAATGACATTTCCCATCCTTGCTGCCAATCCTATCTGTAACATGAGGTCCGCCTCACCCTCCTCCCTCTGGTTGGGGGGCCTATAGCATACGCCCAATATTACCTTCCCCACCGTGCCTTCCCTTTGAAGCTCTACCCATAGGGATTCTGCTTCGTCCATAGCTCCATTATTAATATCATCCCTCATATTTACCTGTATACTGTTCTTAATATACAAACATACCCCTCCCCCTTTTTTACCCTCTCTATCTCTGCGATAAAGGGAATACCCCTGAATGGTCGCCATCCAGTCATGAGAGCTGTCAAACCAGGTCTCAGTTATCCCCACAAAATCTAAGTCCTCCTCAAACATCAGCAGCTCCAGCTCTCCCATCTTGTTGGCCAGGCTTCTAGCATTGGTATATAAGCCTCGTAATTTTGATGTTTTTAGGCTGCTCTCTTGATTTTTCCCCGTACCCACCCTGGGTATAGGAGGTCCGAACACCCTACCGCTAATGCCCCCATTTCTGCCCTCTGAAACTTGCTTTCCACTGGCTAATTCTACATCTGTACCATTTTTGATCATTATTGATGCCCATTCAAAGTGGCCTGAGGTCATTCCTGTTACTCAGCCAACGACTAAGGCGACGATTTCCATACTGTTACATCTCGCTGCTACGTTTGGATACCCCAGAGAAATTGTCACAGACAACGGTGCACAATTCACAAGCCAGGAGTTTCAGGGTTTCCTGACTGCCCACAACATCAAACACAAGTTGACCGCACCTTACCACCCGGCTACAAATGGTCAAGCAGAAAGGTTTGTACAGACCTTCAAACGCTATTTCAAAGCTACTGTGGCTACAAGTAAACAACAGTCCCTGTCACCCCAGCAGCTGGACTCCTTCCTTTCTGCTTACAGAACCACACCACATGCAACCACTGGGAAAACTCCAGCTGAACTTCTTTTGGGTCGGCAGCCATGGACTGTTTTGGATATGCTCCGCCCTCAAACGGTCCAGGAACATGTACGGCAGTCCCAAGACAAGAGGGTCGAACACGACGAGATTCCCCGGTTTACAGCCCAGCAAAAGGTATGGGCCCGATCTTATGGCGCTTCCAACACTCGTTGGCTTCCTGCTATCGTCGTAGAGACTTTGGGACCCAAAATGTATAGGGTCTGCCTGGAAGATGGTTCCATTTGCAGAAGGCATGCGGACCAATTGCGTCCTCGTTCTCAGCTGCCCGAATCCCTGACATCGGCTGCACCTCCAGTGTCTCAAGGATCTGCTCCTACCGGATCAGGAGGCATTGAGACTGATGCTTGGGGAGACTCTGAACTTTTGAACTCAGCTCCAACAGAGCCCTCCAGCCCTGGTCCAGAGGTCTGCTCACCCTCTGAGCTAGGGGATCCCCTCTTGGCCCCGCCGGTGTCCATTCCGGCCAGCCCTGCTTCCTCCAGCCCCGAGTCGCTGGGTGCCCGTCCTCAACGACACTGTCGCCCTCCTGACCGGTTTCAAATGCAAGACCGGTTACGAGACTTTCGACGGGCCAGCCGAAAGTGATCCGCTGCCATTTTCTCCCCGGAGCTTCCCTGGAAGTTGTTCTCACATCCGGACGTGAAAGAAACCATGTAAATCTCCTGAGTTGGAGGACTGTATTGGACAATTATGAGTTACTGTTTTATGCCTGTTCTCATTTTGTTGTTTTTTTTTTGTTTTGTTTTGTTTTTTTTTTTAGGTATTGATGGAAGGTGTTATACCTGAAGGGTTTCACATGTACTGTCACTTTAAGGCTGGCTCCACCCAGGAGTGATGACAAGGGTCAAGGGGCAGAGTGGCCATCTTTAGACACATGTAGAGATGTATTGATATGCAGAGCTGTCCTGTAATGCTGTACAGTGAGTCCTGAATAAACAACCGTTGTTCCAGACCAGAGTCCTGTGTCTCTCACAACACGGAGAATATAACAGCAGTGACCAGTATACATGTCCCCAATGCAGAGTTTAGCGTGCGTGCCTCCAATGCAGTGACCAGTATACATGTCCCCAATGCAGAGTTTAGCGTGCGTGCCTCCAATCAATGCAGTGACCAGTATACTGTACATGTCCCCAATGCAGTTTAGCGTGCGTGCCTCCAATCAATGCAGTGACCAGTATACATGTCCCTAATGCAGAGTTTAGCGTGCGTGCCTCCAATCAATGCAGTGACCAATATACATGTCCCCAATGCAGAGTTTAGCGTGCGTGCCCCCTTCAAAGCAGACAGTGTCAGAACACTTGAACACTGTCTGTCACTTACCTCACTAGTCACATACGGTGACCTGCGTGGCGTGCTGCTCTGAGTCGGCCAGAGCGGCGGCGGGACTACACTGTGCAGATTGTCGGAGCCTCATCTCCTCCTCCTGTTGCTCCTCAGCCTGGACGGGGGCGGCTGCATGTTCGGGGGTCAGGGCCGGGGTGGAAGCCCGGTCCTCTCCTCAGTCTCCTCTCCGCGAGTCTGCGCTGTACAGCACTGCTCCCGGCCGGGATTTAGTAAAAATCCATATTTTTCAATAAATAATTTCTTTCTTTGTTTTTCTGCTTCTTTGTTCTGTAACATCCTCCATGAGATCCCACACCTCTCCTTTTCCCCTTCACTTCTTTTTCTTTGGAACGAGCAGTGCACGTTAGTTGCAGTTATGTGCACTGCTCCATGTACACTGCAAAGCCCATAGCCTACAGTCCACGGCCCACCGCCAATAGCCTACAGTCCACTGTCCACCACCCATAGACCACCAGCGAGGGAGCAGTGGGGCGAAGAACAACCACTTTGTTCCATTTGCTTGGATGAATATAAAGTGGGAGAGGAAGTTACAACTCTTCAGTGCTCCCACAGATTTCACACCATCTGCATTGGAACGTGGTTGGCAGACAACTCTACATGTCCTGTGTAGGGATGATCGAACTTTTGAAAAGTTCGGTTCGACCAGAACACCCGAATTTCCCAAAAGTTCGGTTCGGATTTCAGAACCCCATTGAAATCAATGGGACCCGGACTTCGGTAATCAAAAAACACCATTTTTAAGCCCTAAAACCCAATAAATGCCCCTAAAAAGTGCCTAGGGTTCTGGGTCATGCCCCATTAACTATTAATCACACAAAAAAAAGTTCTTAAAAATTGTCATTTTTGAGAAAGAGAGAGAGATTTTTTGATTTTGACTTTGGATTTAGTATCTGGGGGGTCTAAAAAGTGTACATGTGAAGTTTCAGCTCTGTAGCATGTCCAGAACCATGAAAAAAAAAAAGATAATTTTTCAGTAGAACAGGGATATGGGACCCTCCTTTTACACCTATATGATCTTTTTTTCTGGTTCTGGACATGCTACAGAGCTGAAACTTCACAGGTAAACCTTTTAGACCCCCAGACACAAAGGGCCTGATTCATAGTACGGCGAACTGGCGTTTCGGCGGGATTTTGCGAACCGGCGAAGTTTTAAGTCTGAAATTGGTATTCAAAGAACGGCGGGCGGAAAATAGCGCGTAGTGTGAGATTCATTAAGATGCAATAAGGCCAGAGCGCGACTTAAAAACACGCCAGCTAAAAGCTCGACTAAAGTTTTGCCAAATTTCCCCCTGTACCCCCAAAAATCCCAAATCACTGTGGAAGGTGTGGAAGACAATTTGGAGATGACTTGTTTTGAAAAAATGTCAAAAACTGACTTAGAAAGAGAGATATCTGCGAAAGTGTAGAAAGGTTAAACAGCTCCTCCAGCCCCGAGCTGCGAACGCGCGAATGTGCGCATGCGCAACGCCAAATAAGCTCAAAAAATTCCGCCAGCGCGATTTTGGGCAAATTTTTTTTTTGAATACCGCTTGGAAATCCGCTGTCTCGCCCATAGAAAATGGCAAAAACCGGCGGAATTGAAAAAACATGCACACTTCCAACAAGGGATCCCTTAGTAAACACCATCACATTCCATACACCTTTCCTGCTAACTCAGAAATCATAACAGTGAAATCTACAGTGTTTATATAGAACATCCACATTATCTGAAAAAACCAACAAAATATTACATTGGGGAACGGGTCGTCAGATAGAACAAAAATAGATGTAAAACATATTTCAAAGAAATATTATTAGCATTTCACACATATCAAGGAAATGTCACAATTTTGACAATATTTTATGTGTTTCAAAATAATTTTTTTCGAAATATATTGCAAATACTACCTTTTCTTCCATATGGGTATGGCCAAGTGTTACCATTTTACTACACATTTAACTGAAGGTATATATATATATATCCCTTATACTTGGCTAATTAGCAAAGTATGCCCAACAAACAAATATAGCTTTAGCTCACAATATTGCTACATATTGACTTTATGTGGCATCTTTTGTATTTTGTTCACGTCTTTAGCTTAAAAGTTTGCTGATACACATGCCTTTTTCAAACCTGAACAAAATTAATGATGTCAACATTTGGAGGAGTGGAGATATCAAAGTGTTGCCCATACAGAGGGCTCCTTCTGGATTCGAACTTACAAACCTACAGCAGGAAGGTAGACTCCCTAATCATTGTGCTATTTCTCAGTGAGCGTTGGGTGTTTTGCTCATGCCATCAAAATGCTCACATGGGAACAGGGGCCATTGAACTGAATAGGATTGGATTTTTTGGCTGTTTTGGGAGTTGATCCTTGAGCTGTACAAATCCCCCTCAAACGCCCCCAAACGGGCTACGTTCACATG
>NC_138775.1:161652794-161782794 GCF_965119305.1 Pelophylax lessonae
CCTCTGGGGGTATGATCAGGTGAACGTGCATCTTCACCAAAAGTACAAAATGATGTGTCGTCTCCGGATGAGGCTTCTGCGGAGATTCAACTTCCTGCCTCTGGTGGTTGATCTTCAGCGGGCCTGGAGTGATGCCAAAAGGCGCTCACCCAGGCTCCTGAAAAAGGCTGTGGAGCAAATCTCCGGTAAGTAAAAATATACATGACATGTGACCAGATAGGTTATAATTTTGTGGGTAGGTGGACATGTGTTTAGGTATGCAACAACACAAATACCAACAACCCTCCCCTCCCTCTCGCTCCTACCTTTCCTACCTCCATCAAGTGTCTCTTCACAACCTTTAATACTACTATGTACAGGATTTTTTTTAATGTTTATTTTTTGTCTTCTGCTTCTAGCAAAAGCGGACGGGCGACATCCTTTTGTACTTTTGGTGAAGAAGGGGAGGAGGAGGACTGCCACATTGAACTATGCCTTCAGAAGCAGCGAGCCATTTGAGCTGCTACAAATTGTGGATCGTAAGTAGAAAAATGTACATTTTAGAAATGTCTAATCTCTAATCACATTTCACAGAGCCCCCTTTACATCGGAGTCTCCAGACTTACTACACTGTAAGAGGGAAGTGTGAAGTCTCTGATGTAAGGAGAGTTCAGGGAACCATTATTTGAGTGGGAAAGCTGGGGACTCTGGTGTAAAAGGGAACTCTGTGGTCACCAAAGCTCCCCCATACATCTGAGCTTACACAGACCCCCTTACACTTCCCTTCCTCAGTCCACCACAGTCAAGGGCACAACAAGTCCCAACGCAGAAGACTACCTGCTTGGACTTGTACTGCTCTCTGTAGGGGACTAAGGAACTACTGCCTGCTATGCTAAGACTTGTAGTGCCCTCTGTTAGGGACTAAGGATTCCTCAGTCCTCCACATTCTAGGGCACTATAAGTCCCAGCATAGTGGGCTGTCATACCTCAGTCCCTCACAGCTCAGGGCAAAAACAACAGAGTTAAACATCTAAAGGACAACTCCAAACCAAACTAACAATAATGGACAGAGTCCATATGCTCTATAATGTCAAAGACCCGCTACCCCTCACCTTCCAGCTCGGGTGCTGTCATTGTGTAGGGCAGAGTGCTCCATCTCCACCATGTTTGGCTTTCATGTCAGATATGCAGGACTTGCTCAGCTCCACACTCTTCCCTGGCAACTGACTCTGGCATCATTGGGGGTCTTTCCTCCTCTAGAAAACACCCAGGGGCCCTCTCCTTGTCCCCCAGCCACCCAGGGCCTTCTTCTCCTCCTCCTCCACCAACCATTTTCGGACTCTTTCAAATTCCCTGGGGCTACTCACCCCTTTGCATAGTAGACACCACAAATCTATGAGCAGCCTGCAAAATATCAAGTCTGGGCCTGGTTACCTGTATGTTACGGGTCCAGGGCGGAACTCTCCTCCCAGAGCAACAACCGATGATAGCAGAGTGAGTTGACCAGGCAGTAACTTCCTACTGGTGCAGGTACACACCTACCGATTCCTCAACATCTTAGGATAACATGATCAGACGGCCAATCCCCAGTCAGAGAAGGAGGAGTAAGTGTCAGTGGACAACAGACACCTGGCAGACGCAGTGAAGGGACTGCAGCACACTGCTGCAACTTTTAGATCCGAGGATTGAAAGCAATCTTTGACTTGGGCAATTTCCCTGACTGTGCCCTTCGAAATGTTGGTGCTCCGCCACTGGCTGCAAGGCCCCTGTAGGTGCGAGCCCTTAGGCGACCGTTTAATTTGCATGGTGCCCTCCTGTTTTAAAACATGCTCAATGCATCTCATTGGTGTAAGTGCACTTCTATGTTCTGAATTGTAGGGGCATTGAGTATGGTGCTAGCATGATGAGAGGTTACTGCCTATTTGTGTTCATAAATAATATATAATGTATTATTTTTGTTGTTTATTTTTTGGTTTATTTTTGTAGAAACCAGTGATGAGGATCTGGAGCCTCACACTTCTCAGGCCCAGTGTAAGTAATGTGGATGTGCTGTTGTGTTGTGTATTAGGTCGAACTTGGAGGAATGATTGTTTGTTTTGTTTTCTTTTGTGGTTGATGTAACTTCAGCAAGAGAGGAGCCTCAGGCAGGGCCAAGTCGCCTGGATCTGGGCCAGGAAAAAACTGTTGGCCAAGAAGAGGCCAATTGGTCTGACTCAGATGAGGACCTGGGCTCTCCTCAAATGGGAAGTAAGTATTCTACATGTGTTTGTGTGTTCAATGTGTCCTGGGAAATATAAGGGCTGTAATATATATATTTTGACATTGGGGTTTTGTACCAGCTGACATTGAGGATGTTAGTTGTGGAGGACTGGGGAAGAGGGGCCACTGCTTACCCAGTCCACTGTAACTACTACCTTCAATGTTTCCAGACTACTTTCTGTGTGCCTTTATCAAATAGCTTTTGTTCAAGGATTGTATCCGTGTCTTTGTGTTTCTAGGAGATACGACACCATCCCCCTATGAAGGGACACCATCCCCCCATGAAGGGTCTCCCCCATCCTCCCCCACTCCAGGCTCCCCTGAACTAGTCTGTAAGTACCTAAAATTAGATTCTCACATGAATTGTGTGTGCTAGGATGATGTGTATCTAGGATAATCTAAGTTGGAGTCAAAGCAAGTGTAGATTTGCTATATGTGACAGGAAGGTTGGTCATGAAACACTCTTGCTTAACCTTCATGTTTGAAAGGTGGTTTTGGGGAGCATTACAGGACATGTTATCTTTTGTAAGTTATCTCAAGCCACCCTATTCTAAATTGGTGTTAGTTTCTCTACATTGGAAATGGTGTGCTTTGTACTTGTAAATTTTTTGGGGACATTGTAATTTAATCATGTCCTGATTTAGTCAACACTGAAAATGTGTGTTTATCAATCTTTCATAAATACTCTTCCTTGGTAATGTACCACATTCCAGTTCACAATTTGTGTTCTTTTTGTGCAGTTTCTCCTGAGCCAGCAAGCCCATCCAGTTCGGGGGCTCAAAAAAAACGTGATGATGGTAAGTTGTGTGCTTTTGCAGTAATGTGTCTACTTAGTAAGTGGAGAAATGCTAACTGTGTATGTCCCCAATCAGGCTTCAAGTTGGCAGCAGGTTCTTTATGTGAATGCATTCTATGCATTAGTATTCCTAGTGATAGGTGTGCATATTCCCCCTAAGACTTACTGGGACCATTTTCTTACTGTCTAAAATTTTGCACAAATACTTGTCTGGAACAGACTCCCCCTCCTCCTTAACTGAGGTTACAGCATGCCAATATTGCCTCCTGATGCTGTCACTCCTAATCATTGAGACCATCGGAAGGGAGGGGGGCAAGGCTGGCTCACAGCCTAGTGCCTGAACAGGCACAGGGTGCTTGGCTTCATCTCATGTGCCTCCATAGCAAGCTGCCTGCTGTGGGGTCAACCAACAGGAGGGAGGTGCCTAGAGGTGTGTACAGGGGCCATGTAAAAAGGAGGATTGTTATTTCTCTCGTCCCCAAAAACCTAGAGAGTGTAAGTCTAACCTGATTAGTTTTCCGCAGCCCTCCAAAAATGATATGTTTCCAACACTTAGAACAGGCAGGGCTGAGGCACCAAAAACATCAGAAAAACACAATCAGCACAAAAGCAGGGAGTACGTATCCTTAACGCTACAAGCTTCACCCAGAAGAATGACGCTTGCACTGTACAAATCTGCATCACCACCATATCAAAGTCTAAATAAAACTTTCAGGGAAATGTGGAGGGGTAATGAGTGGGTGTTAGAGCGTTTTCATGACTGCGTAACCTACAGTTAGCGTGAGTCCATTTGTTGATAAACTTTTTCTTCTCTCTTAACACAGCTGGGATGGCGGAAAGGACATCAGGGGAGCAGACACATCTGCTCCGTCCAGAACTGGCCCTCAAAATTCCTAAGGGTGAGTCTCTACTATGTGTCAGGTTCAATCTATAGACAGTAAGAGGGAGAGAGAACGCTCCACAGATTCCAATGGTGATAGAGATAAATGTGTGCACATGTATCGTGTTGACCAATTGAACCCAAAACACCTTACATTCTTCAAAATGATTGCTTGTGTTTACATGCAGGAAAGCCTTTTACTTAGCTTTGGTGGAACTGCTACTAACATTCCAAGCCATCTTATGTAACCTTTTGAACAATTTGCTGTGAAAGTTTGAGTTTAAGGTTTACAACAGCAATTTAGCATATTTGCTTCAGAGTGTTGATAAAAGCCAACCAATAGACTCCTAAGCATATTTGTTGAGGCACATTAATTACAATCCTTGTTTGGATCCTTTTGCATAAAAGTAATTGTCATGTTTTTTTCTACCCAGGGCACACCCACCTCACCTACGAGGTCCTCCTGGATTACATGCGGTGGTGCGGAGACAGAATTTTATATTTGGAAGACCTTTGTGGCGTGGATCCAGACCCTGAGGAGCCATTCGTGAGGAATGTGACACCTTTAAAAAGATCCTAGTTTTTATTTTTTTATTTGTTTGGTTACTTTTACAAAGAAATGTCACATTTGTCCATTATAAACAAAAATCTAACAAAAAAATCTACAAAAAATTATAAAAAAAACCCTTGTTTTTGGGACCAAAAAAACCAACAAAAAATTATAAAAAAAAACCCTTGTTTTTGGGACCAAAAAAATCTACAAAAAATTATAAAAAAACCCTTGTTTTTGGGACCAAAAAAATCTACAAAAAATTATAAAAAAAACCCTTGTTTTTGGGACCAAAAAAAACAACAAAAAATTATAAAAAAAACCCTTGTTTTTGGGACCAAAAAAACAACAAAAAATTATAAAAAAAACCCTTGTTTTTGGGACCAAAAAAAACAACAAAAAATTATAAAAAAAACCCTTGTTTTTGGGACCAAAAAAAAAACAACAAAAAATTATAAAAAAACCCTTGTTTTTGGGACCAAAAAAAACAAACAATGTTTACAAATAACCCTTGTTTTGGGAACAAAAAAAAGAAAAAATGTTTACAAATAACCCTTGTTTTGGGAACAAAAAAAAGAAAAAATGTTTACAAATAACCCTTGTTTTGGGAACAAAAAAGAAAAAATGTTTACAAATAACCCTTGTTTTAGGAACAAAAAAAAAGAAAAAATGTTTACAAATAACCCTTGTTTTGAGACCAAAAAAAAGAAAAAATGTTTACAAATAACCCTTGTTTTGGGAACAAAAAAAAGAAAAAATGTTTACAAATAACCCTTGTTTTGGAACCAAAAAAAACAAACAATGTTTACAAATAACCCTTGTTTTGGGAACAAAAAAAAGAAAAAATGTTTACAAATAACCCTGTCGTTGCAACACAAATGTTACATTGGAAATTTAGTTCATCCTATTATATATTTTAATATATTTTTTGTACGCTACAGTTGGTAGACACCTACATGTGTTATTAAAAAGAGTTTCTTTTATTACCAAAGTTTTCTTTTTGGTGTACACATCGAATGTCTTTTGTGTTGTATTTGTTTAGTCGAGTGGTGTGGTCTGTAATTGTTAGTATGTTGGCTTTGGTTTATGTTAGCCTTGAGACTTGTTTGGAAGCTACATTTGAAGGGAGACCTTTTCTTGGGTCATTATGTGAACATTGATTTTTCCAAATTTACATGAAATCATATGTTTGGAGATAGAGAAGCACGTGTGTATAAATGCCTACATTAACCAGGGCCATTACTTGGCCACCAACACTCCTAAAAAACCAAAGATCAAACACAAACTAATCATTTTGCATAAAATTTAATTTCATCCCCCCAAAAAACACTATAATAAATCATATTGTGCCACCCTCAAATTAAACAAAAAAATGGCCCCACAAATTGGCCAATGTAACAATCATTAACAAAACTAACCCAAAAAAAAAAAAAAATTAAGTTGGTGGTGGTGGTGGTGGTGGTGACTGAAGCAGTGTGGTGAGCAATGGAAAGGTTCCTGCCATCAAATGGTGGGCCAATAGTCCCATCTGCTCTGGGGTTAGCCTTAGAGTTCTGGTAAAGTGGCCCATTAGGATCAGATCTTGTGTCTGAGGCTGCTGCTGATGCAGGGTGTTGAACCCTGGAAATGTCCCAGACTGAAGATCTTGTGCCAATAGTCCCATCTGCTCTGTGCTCAGCCTAAGAATTTGGGGAACGTGTGCCATTACCATGAGATGTGATAGTTGCTGCCCAGAGGCTATTTGATGCTGCTGGTGGTGCAAGGGTTGTGAAGATGTGTGGGGAGTGGTGGTTGATTGGTTGTTGTGGTCCACGGTGCGGGGGGAAACGACATGTCGCATTGGTGACAAAAAAGGAGGATGGCCTGGGGAGGAGTGAAGTGATAAAGGTGTGGAGTGAATGTAGTCAGGTGGAAGGGGTATTGTGGAACCAGTGCGCATTGAGGTTGTGCAGGAGGATTGCTCATTGAGGGGTGTGGGAGTCCGAACGGAGTGTGAAGTGCTAGGAGTGGCTACAGGAGGAATTGTCCCATCCCCAGCTGCCTGACAAGTGGCCAACACTGGCATTACCCTCCCACTACCACAACCTGCAGTGGCAGGTGAGTGAGATGTTTGGGAGGGCTCTGCCAATGGGGCATCTTCAGATCCAAACAGGCATTGGCGTGTGGCCAGCACCTGAGTGTCAACACTTTGCCGATCCCGTTGATGCTGGTCTGGTAAACTTACCAAATTTGTTACGCATATCCTGTTGAACCTGTACCATTGTTGCTACAGATTCCTGTATGAGCCCGAGCAGACGTACTACCTCAGTAGATTGCTGAGTACGCCTCCTTAACTCATTTTGGATCCGATACTCATCAAGCAGCCTCTCGGCTACATCCAGCATAGATGGACGAGGTTGGGTAGGTGACAATCCCTCTGCATCTAAGGCTACCTGAAAGCAGAAGAAATAGACCAAATCATTATCAAACATCATGACTAAATATTTCAGATTAGTTTGACAACTTAACACCCCAAGCAGAACGTTGAAAAGTTTGATGTGCTTCTAATAAGTACTTGTTCATTGTAAGATTATCCATGCTAGCAACACTTCTGATAATGGGTACATATTATATTGGTAGGACTAATATGACAAAGGCAAAAAAGTTTCAACATGAAGGTGTTCCCAATTAACCCTGGTGTGGTAGGTTGTTTATGCTTTTGGTAAATCTGTTACTACACCAATGACTTTCTACATCTACGTATGTTGTCTAAAATCTTGCCATCAATCGGCTACAGGACAACCCAACCAAACGATACCCATGAATTTGGACCTGGAAAATCAAAGACTGGCCGGACTTTAAAGATCCTGGATGTTTTTGGAACATTAGTGGCACACCAAATTATAACATAATTCCCTGATGTTCAAGATAGAACTCTTGTTGTGCTGGTGCATCGTCAGAATGTCATAGCACTAATTTAACACACACAATGTAAGCCACATCTAGCCCAAAATCATTACTAACATTGAAATGTTACATGTGCACCTTGTTCCCTTATATCACATACCACAGCACTGGATGCAGAATCGTCGCCAGCTCCTGATCCAACTCCAGCTGCTACGTCAAGAGGGGCCTGATTTTCTTTTAAAAAAAAAACAAAAAAAACATGTTTAGTACATAACCTTAGGCAGTAATGATTATGACCAGATTGCCCTCCTAGCTTCAGGAATGAAGCATTGAGGCCAAACATTCAAAAGTGCTTTCCTGGGCTCATAGGACACGAGAGAGAAGAGAGAGAAGAGGAGAGAGAGAAGAGGAGAGAGAGAAGAGGAGAGAGAGAAGAGGAGAGGAGAGGAGAGGAGAGGAGAGGTGAGGAGAGGAGAGGAGAGGAGAGGAGAGGAGAGGAGAGGAGAGAGAGAGAGAGAGAGAGAGAGAGAGAGAGAGAGAGAGAATTTGGTCTATTTGGACAAGCTGCGGGATTCTGATGTCAGGAGGAAATTCCGGCTCGAGCGAGGAACTATTCTCCACCTCTACCAGCTCATAGCAGACAAAATTGACCCGGACACACAGCGCGGCCATGCGGTGCCCGGCATGGCCAGATTGCTGGCCACTTTGTATATTTTTGGGCGTGGCAGCTTCTAAGCCACTTCGGGAAGTATCATGGGCATTAGCCAGCCCACAGTTTCAAGGGTGTTCATGTTGGTCATTAATGCCCTAGTCGATATAGTGCCCAATTTTATCCACTGGCCACAGAATGAAAATGAGTGGAATGAAGTCAAGTTGGGTTTCTACCTGCGGGCACACATGCCGCAAATACTAGGGGCAATCGATGGCACCCACATAGCCATTAGGCCACCAAGGAGCCACGAAATTGAGTACCGCAAACGCAAGCAGTACCACTCCGTGAACGTCCAATTAGTTTGTGACGCCAAACAGCGCATCATGACTGTCAACACTGGTCACCCAGGGTCGTGCCATGATTCCAGTATGTTAAGAACCAGTACTCTGTACGAGGCGTTTGAAAGTGGCCAAATGCCCCAAGGGTGGCTTATTGGTAAAGTATTTTGTCTTAACAACATAAACTGTAAGATTACATAGACATAGGAATAAGCTACATCGGTGTACACCCTGATTTAAGCAAAGCCTACCTAAAATGGATGTGTTAGGAGTTGGCAGGCTGTTCACACACAACCAGATCAGCAGCTTAGCAGCTCACAAAAGAAAGATTTCCAAAATTGTCTTTGAGTCCAATGAAGGTGGTTAACCAATGTGTAAATGGTGTCCTCTAGCCACCCAAAGAAAACCTACAAATGATTCCAATGGTATTGCCATATCCCCAAAGTACTTTGCATAAGTGAGTCAATATTGGTTTCCTCACTCTAGTTGCAGATATATTCCAGAAGTAATACCTAGGCTAATGTAATAGGAACAAAATAGGGGACAAGTTGGAACTTGCAAGAGAAACACACCACTTTGTGTGTCCTTTATCCCATTTGTATTAGTGATTTAGGCAGTTAGACAGAGTTGAGATGTTTCATATGAGTTTTTGCAAACAGACGAGCAGGTTGTTTAGTAAAATGCATAATTGTCTCCCATTTTGAGGAGTCATCTAAAGTCACATGATATGAAGAACTAATGTATATTTTTCTTATTTTTCAGGGGATGCTGGTTACCCGCAGCTGACGTGGCTGATGGCTCCAATCAGGTACCCCCAGGGCCAAGCAGAAATGAATTACAACAGGGCCTTGCGGAGAAGCCGGAGTATCATCGAGTTGACCATAGGTCTTCTCAAATCCCGGTTTCTCTGCTTGGCCCGGCCTGGGGGTGAACTCCTGTACTCTCCTACAAAGGCTTCCAAGATCATCCTGGCGTGCTGCGTGTTGCACAACATGTGCGTTGCCCGGGATGAATCTTGGGAGCTGACGGAGGAGAGGGAGCCAGAGGTCCGTCAGCCGGCGGCCCCCAGGCGGCGGAGCACCGCTGCAGGTATGGCCACCCGGAATACCCTGGTTGCTAGCCACTTTACATGTAAGTACTGTAACCGGTCAAGATAGGGCATGTGTATTAATTAGCTAGATAGCAGAGGTGCCACTCACAGGGAGACAGAGGGTCATTATCATCTGCCAATGACACTTGCCATTGTAGATAAAGTGTAGTCAACATTGGTAAAATTGTGTTACTTGAGCAAAAACATGCACCTCTAACCATAAACATGTTGGTATTGTGAATAGTGGAAAGGGCTGAGAAGAGCTGGCAGGTGTTTATTTGTGTCTATGCCACCTGTGTAGTTATTGATAACATGAACGGCTGCTTGGTATCTTATGGTGTTCTAATTTTCCAGAACGTCAACATCTTGGAATCATGGCATGTACCATGAGAAGCCTGTGGTGATGGGCTGTCTGGCGTCACAGGTGTGTATTCAAATGTTTACATTAATGATTTCTGGTTTGTGTAAGTTGGCAGAAAATGTGTTATTTCACTCGTGATGTCGAAATTAAATGAAGTTCAGAATGAAGCAAACAGGCATTAAGATGTGATTTTCATAATGAAATGTCTTATCCTTTGTTTTATTTTTCCAGGAGTGGTACTGCTTGCGGTTGTAGGTGGTAGAAACCCACCTTGATGGACTCCACTCATCTTCTTTTGTGGTCAGTGGATATTTGGTAAGGCACATGGCCAAAAGCAGCATCGATGACCAACATGAACACCCTGGAACTTCCAAAGTGGCTTGGAAGCTGACCAGCAACCTATCCATGCCTGTCCCCTATGAGCTGGTAGAGGTGCAGAATCGATTCTGAACTCTGCCTGAAGTTGTGGAAGACATCAGAATCCCGTAGCCATGGAGCAAAGATCGTGGGCTGGCGCTGTAAAGGCACACGGACTGGAGAGTGACAATATCTTGCTGCATCCCTCCTTATGCTGTCAGAATAAATAAAGACTTTAGAATTGAACATGTGTTTTTTGTTTTGTGTGGGTGCCTACAGACAAAAGGGCCATACACACTGTAAGATTTAGAGAAGACTTTATCCTTCAGATTGACATTTTCTATGTAGTGCAAGGGCCTGCCTGATTGCATCCAAATTGAAAGTGTTGAGGTTTGACCTCATATTATATGGTTTGGTTAAGTCTACAGGAAAAAGTCTTGAAAAATTCTTAGTGTATGGCCCATTAAGCTGCCAAGGCCGGAGCTTTGCACTTTGCATGCTGCTTGTACTGGTGATGTGAGGGGTTGTAATGTAGAGTAGGGATGTGACAGTGTTGTGTTGAGGTGTGAGGCAAATGTAGTGTTGGACTATGAGGGTCTGTGTTGTTGAAATATGGAGAGAGTCCAATATCAGACACCTATGTTTATTGGTCAAGAAATTGTAGAACCATGGTAAATATGTAAAGAATTGCATCTCGAGAAAACTAGGACCACACTCATAAAATCAAAATTGTGTTGTTTCCATTAATGTGCTTGAAATTTGGGTAGGACACCCCCCCCCCCTCCACCCCCCCCCCCCCCCAAATTCAAGATAGTTTAAAAAAACTGTAAAAAAAAATGAGAGTGAAAAGAGATCCCAAGTGTAGTGATTGTTGGGATTTGAACCCATGACGTTGTTAACTGCAGTGAAGTTGCAAAGCACTTAGCTATTGTGCAGAATAAAGCTGTATGGTGGAAAAAAAGGAGTGTGTTAAGGCTAAAAAGCACATATAGCTAAAGAACTAAACATTGTATGGAATCTGGGAAGAAGACCATGGTAAAATTGTGAGGTTTCATCTTACCCTGAAGTAGTGTAGGGGTTTGGTCACTTGCCTTTGCTACTTTCAATCATAAGATTGATTCGACACACAGACAAGATCATAAACCACTTAAAATGCTGTAAGTTTCCAAGCGCTTCTGAGTGTAACATTATTTAGCAATATATATGATGTAATCCGTTACATTTTAGAAATATAAACAAAAAAAAAAAAATAAAAATGTTAGGTGGAGATGGTAAGCCTCGAACCTACAGCAGAGAGAGATGAATTACAGACGTGATGTGTGCACTAATCCACTAGCCCACATCACTATGTGAAACTGCTATAAGCACGAAGACATAAGTTTGCGAATTTCTCTCCTTCTCTCCTCGGTTTTCACACCTTGCCGGTTTAATAGAAGGCATTTTTTTGGGTTCTTTGAAGTCAGGAAAAACATCTGAACTTGTGTATAGTGGTACTGTGCACAAGTTCTGATGTTTTGCCTGCCTCCAAAAACTCCCAAAAAATGCCAGCAAAAACACACCTGGGCATTTTTTTTTTGACGCTAGCGTTTTTTTTGGCATTTTTTGGGGTTCTTTTGAGGCAGGCAAAACATCTGAACTTGTGTATAGTGGTATATATACACACATAATTATATGTATATAGACACCTAGCCATATATAGGTGTGATAGTAGCAGAAATATATTACTGTAAATGATTTCATTAGCGCAAGCATATATTTCTGCTACTATCACACCTATATATGTCTAGGGGTATATATACAGACATATATGTGAATATATACCCCCTATACACATGTTCAGATGTCATGTCTGACATCAAACATGTCCTCAAAAAAGCACTGGCATTGGCAGCCCCTGCAGCATGAAAAATGCTTGGCTGGTGAGAAGCCATATTCCAGTTCCGAAGCAATTCAGAGAAATGATCATTTCTCTATAGCGGTCACCCTGCTATGGAAGGGTTTTGTCACCCTTCCATAGCAGTCACTGTCAGTTAACCCTACACTACACTATGGTCCCCTTACACTTAACACTTTCCCTACAGAAACTAAATTTTTGAAGCTAACTTAAGTGTAAAGGAGCACTCTAACTACACTAGATATCCCTTTCCTCACACTAATAAATGCTAAATGACACTTTTAAAGTAAAATTAACAGAACTGCTTCCACTCTCTTCCATGTCCAGTATAACAATGCTAGGAATATGGCGGGGGCGATCTTATATACTGGGGGGCTTATTCACTAATGATTGGTCTAGGGACCCCCTAGTCACTCCAATCACATTCCTAGCATTCTCCTGCCCCCTCAATTGGCTTTTGCTAATGGTTCTGGTCAAATCACGGGCTTTTAAAGCCCATTTCCTGAAGCATTGCATTTTGGTCGGTTCTGGTTGCCGAATTCCGAACTTTTTGAGCAAAAAGTTCTAAATTCGGCCGAACCTCGAACACCCAATGTTCGGGCCGAACCGATGGTGGACCCGAACCGTTCGATCATCCCTAGTCCTGTGTGCCGAGCATTTATTTCTAATCCCATTATGGATGATGATGGGAGAGAACACCGGAGACTCAGCGCTCGAGACCTCCTGAACCTCAGCATCGGAGAAATGACGGAGATCAGGGTTTTCTATGAAATTGATGACCTTGGTATTTCCCTTCCTGTTTCCTATATATAAGATATCTTTTTTTCCTCTTTATTTAGATGCCTGAAAGACCACATCAGTAGTGTTGAGCGAACACGGACTGTATTATTCCGAAAACTTTACTGTTGTTCGGGTTGAAAATCCGTGTTCGGTAATTTTATTTCCTGTTTTGTATGTAATGGCGCGCTTTTAATGGCGGGCTTTCAACAGCCAATCAACAAGCGTTTAACTGGTGTGCCATAGAAGCCATCACAGCCATGCCTACTAATAGAATGGCTGTGATTGGCCAGCTGAAGCATGTGACCCAGGTCTTTATAAGCTCGAGACACAGCGCGCTGTGCGTCAGTCTGCTGTAGTGTAGGGAGAGAGCACACATAACGGTGCTGGCTGCTGCTGATTAGGGACAGACAGGGAAAAACAACATTGTGCCTGAAAAGAATGCAAGGACAGGTCGGAGTTTAGGCAGGGAAAGATATTTGAGCATTTTAGGGACAGGCTGGAGAGAGTAGGCAGGGAGAGATTAGGAGACACAGGACAGAACAATCGTCCGTTAGCGATCTACATCGATTTTGCTGTGTGGGAGGTGGTGCAGTGAACAATCTTTTTGCCCTCACTTGAGCCCACTGAGGAGGAGGAGGAGGAGGGAGAAAAAAATATATTTTTATCAGTCTGTTGTGTGCAGCGTTCAGCTATATTTTACTACAGATTGCTGTTCTAATCTTCTATTTAAAAATTACAAAGTTAAAGGGGAATTTTTTTTTTCCCTTCATAGCCTGCTGCTGACCGTGGCATAAAACATAAGATTTGTATATTAAAAAAAGAATAGCGCGCAAATGCAAAATAAATTATTACCAAATCTGAAGACAATCCATAAATAAAAATGGGGGTTTGGTCCCACCATATGGCCATATCGTGCTCAAGCCCACTACTGCGTCAAAGTACCCCATTATCAGTGGGTCCTACACTATCCATGAAAAAGAGATGAATCCAGCCTTTCTAACCCTTGGAGATAATACTCCTTGCTGGGAAAGATGTGCAAATGCACTACAGGGGACTCCTCCTATATCCACTTGATGGTGGACACTGATTGAGTACAGGTGTGTGTGGGGGGTGGGGAGGGTTGCTCAACCTCGATGGTCTGGTCAGACCGAATACATAATAAACAGGCAAAAAATTTGGGGGAGCATGACCATGTATTTCTAAAGCTGCTGCAGCTATGAACCAAAAGACATGTATATTAAAAAAAGAATAGCGCGCAAATGCAAAAGAAATTACTACCAAATCTGAAGACAATCCATAAATAAAAATGGGTTTTTTTTTAATATACATGTCTTTTGGTTCATAGCTGCAGCAGCTTTAGAAATACATGGGTATGCTCCCCCAAATTTTTTGCCTGTTTATTATGTATTCGGTCTGACCAGACCATCGAGGTTGAGCAACCCTCCCCACCCCCCACACACACCTGTACTCAATCAGTGTCCACCATCAAGTGGATATAGGAGGAGTCCCCTGTAGTGCATTTGCACATCTTTCCCAGCGAGGAGTATTATCTCCAAGGGTTAGAAAGGTTGGATTCATCTCTTTTTCATGGATAGTGTAGGACCCACTGATAATGGGGTACTTTGACGCAGTAGTGGGCTTGAGCACGATATGGCCATATGGTGGGACCAAACCCCAATTTTTATTTATGGATTGTCTTCAGATTTGATAGTAATTTCTTTTGCATTTGCGCGCTATTCTTTTTTTAATATACATGTCTTTTGGTTCATAGCTGCAGCAGCTTTAGAAATACATGGGTATGCTCCCCCAAATTTTTTGCCTGTTTATAAAACATAAGACACTGCTGTGTTCACATGTGCTATTGAAAAATCACCAATTTTATATACTTTTTTCTATTCCGCTATTCAATATACACCCTTTTGGGGTAAAAAAAATTAAATTGCGGCATAGTCTGTATCGGTACGTGTGAGATACACCTTTCAAATTTTTTGGCGCATCTTCCACCGCCGAGGATTGCAGGGCGCTTCAGTTTGCCTCCTGTTCCGAACTCCTCCTACTCCTCTTCCTCATCCTCATCCTGCCTTTAGGGTACAAAAAAAATTGTAATCGGGGCCTAGTCTGTGTTTGTACGTGTGAGATACACCGTTTTATAAAATTTTTTCTATTCCGCTATTAAATATACACCCTTTTGGGGTAAAAAAAATTTAATTGCGGCATAGTCTGTATTGGTCTGTGTGAGATACACCTTTCAAATTTTTTGGGCGCATCTTCCACCGCCGAGGATTGCAGGGCGCTTCAGTTTGCCTCCTGTTCCCGAACTCCTCCTACTCCTCTTCCTCATCCTCATCCTGCCTTTAGGGTACAAAAAATTGTAATCGGGGCCTAGTCTGTGTTTGTATGTGTGAGATACACCATTTTATAAAATTTTTTCTATTCCGCTATTCAATATACACCATTTTGAGGCAAAAAAAATTAAATTGCGGCATAGTCTGTATCGGTACGTGTGAGATACACCTTTTAAATTTGTTTGGCGCATCTCCTTCCATCGCTGAGGATTGCAGGGCACTTCAGTTTGCGTCCTGTTCCAAACTCCTCCTCTTCCTCATCCTCCCTTTAGGGTACAAAAAATTGTAATCGGGGCCTAGTCTGTGTTTGTACGTGTGAGATACACCGTTTTATAAAAATTTTTCTATTCCGCTATTCAATATACACCCTTTTGGGGTGAAAAAAATTAAATTGCAGTATAGTCTGTATCGGTACGTGTGAGATACACCTTTTTAAATTTGTTTGGCGCATCTCCTCCTTCCACCGCCGAGGATTGCAGGGCGCTTCAGTTTGCCTCCTGTTCCAAACTCCTCCTACTCTTCTTCCTCATCCTCCCTTTAGGGTACAAAAAATTGTAATCGGGGCCTAATCTGTGTTTGTACGTGTGAGATACACCATTTTATAAAATTTTTCTATTCCGCTATTCGATATACACCTTTTTGGGGTGAAAAAAATTAAATTGCGGCATAGTCTGTATCGGTACGTGTGAGATACACCTTTCAAATTTTTTGGGTGCATCTTCCACTGCCGAGGATTGCAGGGCGCTTCAGTTTGCCTCCTGTTCCGAACTCCTCCTACTGCTCTTCCTCATCCTCGTCCTGCCTTTAGGGTACAAAAAATTGTAATCGGGGCCTAGTCTGTGTTTGTACGTGTGAGATACACCGTTTTATAATTTTTTTTCTATTCCGCTATTCAATATACACCCTTTTGGGGTAAAAAATAAATAAATTGCGGCATAGTCTGTATCTGTACGTGTGAGATACACCTTACAAATTTTTTGGGCGCATCTTCCACCGCCGAGGATTGCAGGGTGCTTCAGTTTGCCTCCTGTTCCGAACTCATCCTACTCCTCTTCCTCATCCTCCCTTTAGGGTACAAAAAATTGTAATCGGGGCCTAGTCTGTGTTTGTACGTGTGAGATACACCGTTTTATAAAAAAAATTCTATTCCGCTATTCAATATACACCCTTTTGGGGTAAAAAAAATTAAATTGCGGCATAGTCTGTATCGGTACGTGTGAGATACACCTTTTTATATACTTTTTTCTATTCCGCTATTCAATATACACCCTTTTGGGGTGAAAAAGATAAAATTGCGGCATTGTCTGTATCGGTACGTGTGAGATACACCTTTTAAATTTGTTTGGCGCATCTCCTTCCACCGCCGAGGATTACAGGACGCTTCAGTTTGCTTTCTGTTCCGAACTCCTCCTACTCCTCTTCCTCATCTTCCCTTTAGGGTACAAAAAATTGAAATCGGGGCCTAGTCTGTGTTTGTACGTGTGAGATACACCGTTTTATAAAAATGTTTCTATTCCGCTATTCAATATACACCCTTTTAGGGTGAAAAAAATTAAATTGCGGCATAGTTTGCATATTTGACTGTGAGATACACCCGTGCGATACTGTTGTTGTTTTGTTCCGCTATTCAATAAACACCTTTCTAGGGCAAGATCATAAATTACAGAAATAGGAGGAGAACGTCAAATAGGGGCCGTGGCCTGGGTCGTGGTGCTGCTGGTAGAGCTCCTGTTGCAAGGAGAGGACGTGGTCGATCTGTGCCAGCTACACGCACAAGGATAACACCTTCCTCAAGTGTGAGTAGGCGACAGAACCTGCAGCAGTATTTGGTAGGGCATCATGCGCCTCTACAAGTGTTGAGGAAAGAACAAGTACAGGCGATAGTAGATTGGGTTGCTGACAGTGCCTCCAGTTCCTCCACATTGTCTCCCACCCAGTCTACTGCAGAAAGGTCAGAGTTGGCACCTGCAGCCGATGTCCAACCGTCTTTCACCTCACCCCCTTGCAAATCAGGCAAACAGTCTGAGCCCCAAGTCATGCAGCAGTCTCTTCTTCTTTTTGATGACTCTGTCAGCAGGGTTTCCCAGGGCCATCCACCTAGCCATGCCCCAGAAGTGGAAGAGATTGAGTGCACCGATGCCCAACCACTTATTTCTCAAGATGAGTACATGGAAGGACCATCGCAGCACATCTCCGATGATGACGAAACTCAGGTGCCAACTGCTGCGGCACTCAGAATTGTGGAGACCGACAAGGAGGGCAGGGGTGAAGACTGGGTGGAAGATGATGTGGAGGACGATGAGATGAGCCTGAAGCGAGGCATAAACCTTCTCAACCTGAGCACAACCTGCATGATCAGGCATCTAAGTGCAAAGCACGAGCTGCAGTGGAGTAGACACCTTCAAAACCAAGAAAGGTCTCTGGCTCCTCCTGCTTCCTCTTCTGCTGCAGTCTCAGCCTCTTCATCCACCTCTGTAGTGATACTGGCACCTGCCACCCCGCAAACAGAGGATCTGTCAGCAACACCACCACCTGGGTCACCAACCATCTCCACAATGTCCCGTGGAAGCGTTCAGCTTTCCATCTCCCAAACACTTCAGAGGAAGAGGAAGTACCCCCCTACCCACCCGCGATCCCTGGCCCTGAATGGCAGCATTTCAAAATTCTTGGCCTTTGAAATGATGTAATTCCGTCTGGTGGAGACGCACAGTTTTAAAAGCCTTATGTCTTATGTCGCCACTACTTTTCTAGGCAAGCCATCCCTTCCCTGCACAACCAAGTGGGGGAAAAAATCAGGTGTGCACTGCGCAACGCCATCTGTGGCAAGGTCCACCTAACTACCGATACGTGGACCAGTAAGCACGGTCAGGGGCATTATTTCTCCCTAACGGCACACTGGGTAAATGCAGTGGCAGCTGGGCCTGAGGCGGATAGCAATTTGGCGCATGTCCTTCCACCACCGAGGATTGCAGGGCGCTTCAGTTTGCCTCCTGTTCCTAACTGCTCCTACTCCGCTTCCTCATCCTCTACTGCCTCCTCTTCCGGTCAGCGTAACACCTTCACCACCAACTTCAGCACAGCCAGGGGTAAACGACAGCAGGCAGTTTTAAAACTTGCCTGTT
This sequence comes from Pelophylax lessonae, assembly GCF_965119305.1. NCBI lineage: Eukaryota > Metazoa > Chordata > Amphibia > Anura > Ranidae > Pelophylax > Pelophylax lessonae. The sequence goes on from NC_138775.1 coordinate 161,671,084, forward strand.
TGGGGGAAAAACCACACACCGCGCAGGAGTTGTGGAGGAGCATGAAACAGCAGACTGATGAGTGGTTGCTGCCAGCGAGCCTCAAGCCTGGCCTGGTGTTGTGCGATAACGGGCGAAATCTCATAGCAGCTCTGGGCCTAGCCGGTTTGACGCACATCCCTTGCCTGGCGCATGTGCTGAATTTGGTGATGCAGAGGTTCCTTAAAAATTACCCCGATATGTCAGAGCTGCTGCAGAAAGTGCGGGCCGTCTGTGCGCACTTTCGGCGTTCTCACCCTGCTGCTGCTCGCCTGTCAGCGCTGCAGCGTAACTTCGGCCTTCCCGCTCACCGCCTCATATGTGACGTGCCCACAAGGTGGAACTCCACCTTGCACATGCTGGAAAGACTGTGCGAGGAGCAGCAGGCCATAGTGGAGTTTCAGCTGCAGCTTGCACGCGTGAGTCGCTCTGCGGAACAGCACCACTTCACCACCAATAACTGGGCCTCCATGCGAGACCTGTGTGCCTTGTTGCGCTGTTTTGAGTACTCCACCAACATGGCCAGTGCCGATGACGCCGTTGTCAGCTTAACTATCCCACTTCTATGCCTCCTTCAAAAAACGATTCGGGCGATGATGGAAGAGGATGTGGCACAGGATGAGGATGAGGAGGAGGAGGAGGAAGAGGGATCATTTCCAAGGCTTTCAGGGCAGTCATTCACAAGTGACTCCGAGGGTGGGTTCCTGCACCCACAAACGCCAGGTTTGTCCAGCAGGGGCACAGTTCTGGAGGATGAGGAGGATGAGGAGGAGATGGAACCATGTTCACAGCAGGGTGGCACCCAGGCCAGCTCATGGCCATCACTGGTGCGTGGCTGGGGGGATACAGAGGACACGGACGATACACCTCCCACAGAGGACAACCTTTTCGTTGCCTCTGGGCAGCCTGGCACACATGAGCGATTACATGCTGCAGTGTCTCCACAACGACCGCCGAGTTGCCCACATTCTAACTTGTGCTGATTACTGGGTGGCCACGCTGCTGGATCCCCATTACAAGGACAACGTACCGTCCTTAATTCACTCACTGGAGCGTGATCGCAAGATGTGCGAGTACAAGCGCACGCTGGTAGACGCGATGCTGCTGGCATTCCCACCTGACAGCGGGGCCACAGTGGAAGCACAAGGCCAAGGCAGAGGAGGAGGAGGAGGAGGAGGAAGAGGTCGCCAACGCAACCAGGGCACCGCCAGCACCTCAGAAGGCAGGGTTAGCATGGCCGAAATGTGGAAAAGCTTTGTCAGCACGCCACAACAAACAGCAGCACCAGCAGCTCATATGGAACGTCTTAGCAGGAGGCAGCATTTCACCAACATGGTGGAGCAGTATGTGTGCTCACGCCTACATGTAGTGAATGACGGGTCTGCCCCCTTCAACTTCTGGGTCTCCAAATTGGGCACATGGCCTGAGCTTGCCCTTTACGCCTTGGAGGTGCTGGCGTGCCCTGCAGCCTGTGTATTATCTGAACGTGTATTTAGCACGGCTGGGGGCGTTATCACAGACAAGCGCAGCCGCCTGTCCAGAGCCAATGTGGACAAGCTCACATTCATTAAAATGAACCAGGCATGGATCCCACAGGACTTGTCCGTACCTTGTGCAGAATAGAGATGGATACCGGCCTTACCCAGCCATTGTTATATTTTTGATCTTTCTCACTCTTTTGGGGTGTACCCTAATTTAAAATGACAAAAAAAAAGCAGTGTTGGCTACCTTGTCCCCCTCCACCGCCGCTTCCACCTACACCGCCACATCCACCGCCACCTCAACCTCCCTCCTACTCCATATGGGCCTCGTCCTTCACAGATAAAGAAAATTGTTTTATTTTTCTGTTTTTTTTTTTGTTGTTTTAAGTTATTTCCCTATCCACATTTGTTTGCAGAGCACTTGCAATGCTCTTAACTACATTTTGCTGCCATTTGCAGCACTCTAGCCCTTTCCATTGGTTTTTTAGAGCCATTTTAGTGCCTGAAAGTTTGGGTCCCCATTGACTTTAACCACTTTAGCCCCGCTCACATGGAGGCTACTGCGGCAAAGTGCCGCGATCCCGTCCAGTGACGTAGACCTACGTCGCTGGACTCCGCCCCTTGTGGGCGGCGCTCGCACGCCACCGGAGGCTCGCTCCCGCTGCTTGCCGCTGCTCTGCCCCGATCGTCGGGGATCGAGTCTGGAGATCCACCCGCTGTGTGTAAACACAGTGGGCGGATCTCCATAGTGACAGGGACTGACAGATCGGAGTGTTCAGCATAGCTGGACATCCGATCTGTCCTTCTGTCACACAGTCACCTCCCCCCCCCACACGTCAGTAAGCACCAGGCATACATTAACCCCTCTCCCCTCTCCAATAAAATTAACCCCTTCCCTGCCAGTGTCATTTTTACAGTAACAGTGCATATATATAGCACTGATTACTGTAGAAATGTCACTGGTACTCCCAAAAGTGTCAAAAATGTCAGTCAAGGGTCCGATCTGTCCGCCCCAATGTCGCAGTCCCGCAAACAAAAATCGAAGATCACCGCCATTACGCGTTAAAAAAAAACACCAAAAATGACAGAAATCTTTCCCTTAGTTAGTAAACGCAATAACTTTTGCGCAAACCAATCAAAATACGCTTATTGCGATTTTTTTTACTAAACATAGGTAGCATAAAACAAATTGGCCAAAAATTTAAAAAAAATTAGATTTTTACATTTTTTGGGGGGGGAATTTCATATAAAAAAATGTGAAAAATATTGTTATTTTTTCAAAATAAACGCTCTTTTTTTGTTTATAGCGCAAAAAGTAAAAATCGCACAGGTGATCAAATACCACCAAAAGAAATCTCTGTTTGTGGGAAAAAAAGGACGTAAATTTCGTTTGGGTACGGTGTCGCATGACCGCGCAATTGTCAGTTAAAGTCGCACAGCGCCGAATCGCAAAAAGTGGCCTGGACGGAAGACAGCAAAATCCTCCGGTGGTAAAGTGGTTAATGGGGTTCGGTGTCCGGGTCAAGTTCGGAAAAAGTCCGGGTCACAGACTTTTTTTTCAAGTTTGGCCGGACCCACCGAACACGGACATCCAGGTGTCCGCTCAACTCTAGTGGTTACCCAATCTGTAAATGCTGTCCTAATGCCACACAAGCAAAACACAAAAGTGATTCTAATGGTATTGACATATCCACAAAGTCATTTTCATAAGTGAGTCAATATTTGTTGGCTCAATATAGTGTAAGATATCTTTTATAAGTAATGCCTATGCTAATCTAAGTTGAAAAAATAAGCCCGAAAGGTGGGACTTTAAATTGAAAGTCCCACCTTTTGGTCTCCTTCCTTCCACTTAGATTAGGGATGGAGGCAATTAGACATATTTCATGTGTGTCAGATCACTTTTTGCTATTATGCTAATATAAGCACACACCTAGACACACAGATGAGCAGGTTGTGGCCAAAAATTCATCATTGTCTCCCATTTTGATGACAGTCATCTAAAGTCACATGATATGAAGAACCAATGTATATCTTTTTTTCTTTTCCGGGGATGCTGGTTACCCGCAGCTGACGTGGCTTATGGCTCCAATCAGGTACCCCCTGGGCCAACCACAACATAATTACAACAGGGCCTTGCGGAGAAGGCGGGGCATCATTGAGTTGACCATAGGTCTTCTCAAATCCCGGTTTCTCTGCTTGGCCCGGCCCGGGGGGGAAATCCTGTACTCTCCTCCAAAGGCTACCAGGATCATCCTGGCGTGCTGTGTGTTGCACAAAATGTGCGTTGCCCGGGATGAATCCTGTGAGCTGACGGAGGAGAGGAAGCCAGAGGTCTGTCAGCTGGCGGCCCCCAGGCAGCAGAACACTGCTGCAGGAATGGCCACCCGGGATGGACTGATTGCTAGCCACTGTAACCGCTAGAGATACAGAATGTGTAGTAACTTGCTACTTTGCAGAGTTGACACTCACAGGGAGACAGATGGAAATTAACATCTGCCAATTACACTTGCCATTCTAGATAACGTGTAGTCAACATTCCAAAACTGTTTTACTTGAGCACTAACACGAACCTCAAATCGAAAACATGTTGGTATTTGGAATAGTGGAGAGGGATGAGAAGACCTGGCAGGTGTTTAGTTGTATCTGTGCCACCTGTGTAGTTATTGTCAACATGAAAGCCTGCTTGGTATCTTATAGTTTATGTATTTTTCAGAATATGGACATCTGGGATTGGAATCATGGCACGTACCCTGAGAAGCCTGTGGTTATGGGCTGTCTTGCGTCACAGGTGTGTATTCAAATGTTTGCAGAAATTATTTCTGGTTTGTGTAAGTTGTGTGAAAATGTGTCATTTCACTCCTGATGTAGAAAAGAATGAAATAAAAAATCAAGCGAGCGTGCAGTAAGATGTGATTGTCATGATGAAATGTCCTTATCCTTTGATGTAATTTTCCAGGAGTGGTACTGCTTGCGGTTGTAGCTCTTAGAAACCCACCTTCATGGACTCCACTCATCTTCATTTGTGGTTAGTGGATATTTTGGGAGGCATAAGCCCAGAACTGGCCTCGATCACCAACATGAACACCCTGGAACATCAGAAGTGGCTTGGAAGCTGAACAGCAACCTGGCCATGCCTGTCCTCTATGAGCTGGTAGAGGTGCAGAATTTCTTCTTGACTCTGCATGAACTTCCTCAAGATATCTGAATCCCGCATTTTTGCCTAATGTAGCTATGGAGCAAAGATCGTGGGCTGGTGCAGTAAAGGCACAGGGACTGGAGACTGTAAATATGACCTTGCTGCATCCCTCCTTATGCTGTCATCAAATAAAAGCTAATACATTTGCTAAGGAACATGTATTTCATAATTTTTTTGTGCTTCAGACTTAAGCTGGATACACACTATCCAACTTTTGTTGGTAGATTTCCTTCAGATTTACCTTTTTTATGTAGTGCAGGGGCCTGCCAGATTGCATACAAATTGAAAGTGTTTAGGTTTGACCTCATATTATATGGTTTTGGTAAGTCTAAAGGAAAAAGTCTTCAGAAAATCTTATAGTGTGTATGGCCCATTAAACTGCCAATGCCGGGGCTTTGCACTTTACATGCTGCTTCTGCTGGTGATGTGAGGGGTTTGAATCTAGGATAGGGATGGGACAGTGTTGTGTTGAAGTGTGAGGCAAAGTGGAGTGTTGGACTATGAGGGGCTGTGTTGGTAAAATATGTAGAGGGTCCAATACCAGACACATATACAGTGCCTTGCGGAAGTATTCGGCCCCCTTGAACTTTGCAACCTTTTGCCACATTTCATTCGGGCTTCAAACATAAAGATATAAAACTGTAATTTTTTGTGAAGAATCAACAAGTGGGACACAATCATGAAGTGGAACGAAATTTATTGGATATTTCAAACTTTTTTAACAAATAAAAAACTGAAAAATTGGGTGTGCAAAAGCCCCCTTAAGTTAATACTTTGTAGCGCCACCTTTTGCTGCGATTACAGCTGTAAGTCGCTTGGGGTATGTCTCTATCTGTTTTGCCCATCGAGAGACTGAAATTTTTGCCCATTCCTCCTTGCAAAACAGCTCGAGCTCAGTGAGGTTGGATGGAGAGCATTTGTGAACAGCAGTTTTCAGTTCTTTCCACAGATTCTCAATTGGATTCAGGTCTGGACTTTGACTTGGACATTCTAACACCTGGATATGTTTATTTGTGAACCATTCCATTGTAGATTTTGCTTTATGTTTTGGATCATTGTCTTGTTGGAAGACAAATCTCCGTCCCAGCCTCAGGTCTTTTGCAGACTCCATCAGGTTTTCTTCCAGAATGGTCCTGTATTTGGCTCCATCCATCTTCCCATCAATTTTAACCATCTTCCCTGTCCCTGCTGAAGAAAAGCAGGCCCAAACCATGATGCTGCCACCACCATGTTTGACAGTGGGGATGGTGTGTTCAGGGTGATGAGCTGTGTTGCTTTTATGCCAAAAATAACGTTTTGCATTGTTGCCAAAAAGTTTGATTTTGGTTTCATCTGACCAGAGCACCTTCTTCCACGTTTGGTGTGTCTCCCAGGTGGCTTGTGGCAAACTTTAAACAACACTTTTTATGGATATCTTTAACCGCTTCCATACAGAGCAGTTAGACACCCTTCCTGCCCAGACCAATTTTCAGCTTTCAGCACTCTCACACTTTGAATGACAATTGCTCAGTCATGCTACACTGTAACCAAACAAAATTTTTATCATTTTTTTCACACAAATAGAGCTTTCTTTTGGTGGTATTTGATCACAACTGGGGTTTTTTTTTTCGTGATATATGCAAAAAAAGAGCAAAAATTTTGAAAAAAAAACACTTTTTTTTAGTTTCAATTATGAAATTTTGCAAAAAATAAATTTTTCTTCATACATTTGGGCCAAAATGTATACTGCTACATGTCTCTGGTAAAATTAACCCAAATTAGTGTATATTATTTAGTCTGTGTGAAAGTTATTGAGTCTAGAAGCTATGGTACCAATTACTGAAAATTGATCACACCAGATGTACTGACTGCCTATCTCCTTTCTTGAGGCCCTGAAATGTCAGGACAGTACAAATACCGACCAAATGACCCCTTTTTGTAAAGTAGACAGTCCAAGGTATTTAGTAAGAGGCATGGTGAGTTTTTTGAAGTTGTAATTTTTTCCCACAATTCTTGGGAAAATGAAGAAAAAAATTTTTTTTTCTTTTTTTCCCCACAAAGTTGTCAATTTATAAGCTATTTCTAACACATAGCATGTACACAGCAAAAATTACACCCAAAAATACATTCTGCTACTCCTTCCGAGTATGGCGATACCACATGTGTGAGACTTTTACACAGCCTGGCCACAAAAAGAGACTCCACGTCCAAGAAGCACATTCAGGCGTTCTAGGAGCATAAATACACATAAAACTTTCTTACTACCTATCACACTTTTCAAGGCCCTAGAGCACCAATACAATGGAAAAGTCCACAAAATGACCCCATTTTGGAAAGCAAACACTCCAACGTATATTCTATGAGGCATTATGGGTCGTTTGAACATATCATTTTTTTCCACAGGTTTTTGGAAAATGTGGGAAAAAAATGAAAACTTTTTTTTTTTTACACAAAGTTGTCAATTTATAGGATATTCCTAACACATAGCATGTACACAGCAAAAATGACACCCCAAAATACATTCTGCCACTCCTCCTGAGTATGGCAATACCACATGTGTGAGAATTTTTCACAGCCTAGCCATATAGAGGGGCCTAACATCCAAGGAGCATCATCATGCATCCTAGCCACTTGCCTAGGCCTATTTTTGACATTTGGTGTTTACAAGCTAAAATCAGTTGTTTTGCTAGAAAACTGCTTAGAACCCCCAAACATTATATATTTTTTTTTAGCAGAGACCCTACAGAATAAAATGGAGATTATTGCAATATTTTTTATCACACCGTATTTGCGTAGTGGTCTTCCAAACGCAATTTTTTTGGAAAAAATTCACTTTTTTTAATTAAAAAATAAGAAACCAGTAAAGTTAGCCCAATTTTTTTCCATAATGTGAAAGATAATGTTACGCCGAGTAAATAGATACCCAACATGTCATGTTTCAAAATTGCGCACGCTCACGGAATGGTGACAAACTTTGGTACTTAAAAATCCCCATAGGCGACAATTTAAAAATTTCTACAGGTTGCCATCTTTGAGTTACAGAGGAGGTCTAGGGCTCAAATTATTCCCCTTGCTCTAACGATCGCGGCGATACCTCACATGTGTGGTTTGAACACCGTTTACATATGTGGGCGGGGTTTCTGTATGCATTCGCTTCTGCGCGCGAGCTAACGGGGACAGGGCGCTTTAATTTTTTTTTTTTTTACTATTTATTTTATTTATTATTTTTTATTTTTACACCGTTTAAAAAAAAAAATTGATAATTTTTATTTCTATTAAAAGAAATGTAAATATTCCTCGTAATAGAAATAGGCACGACAGGACCTCTTTTTTGTGAGATCTGGGGTCAAAAAGTCCTCAGATCTCTCAGTACACTAAAAGATAGAAAAAAAAAAAAATAATAATAATTATAATATAAAATGAAAAAAAAAAAAAAAAGGACCTTTAAACCGGTTGCTAGGCAACAACATTTTCCGTAGCTCCGGTCCTCCAAGACCATAGAGTCAAGTGAGGGCAAGCTTGCCCTCACTCGACATCCTGTCTGTGAGGATTCGGGACCGGATCGTTTTCCCCGCTGCCGGCGGGTCCGGTAAGCGGGGAAAAGGACCGGAACGCGTCGGGAGGGGGGGGGCGCCTCTTCCGCCATCCCGGAAGGGTGATCCCACGGCGAATCCGCCGCTGGGACCACCCTTATCGGAAAGCCAACCGTCCACCGTTTAAAAAAATACCAGCTATCTGCTGCCATAACACCGGTATTTAGGTTTAAACGGAGGACGTATATAAACCTTTTTGGACTTGGACATGGTGGCTGTATGAAGGGTGACAGGTACTCGGGTACTTTGTTGGGCAGGTGACAGGTACACTGGTACTGATGAGCAGGTGGCAGGTACTCGGGTACTCCGATAGGCAGGTGACAGGTACTCGGGTACTCTGATGGGCAGGTGACAGGCAGGTGATAGGTACTGATGAGTAGTACTCACTGACTGATAGGTGATACTGTACTGATGGGTACTGATGATCAGTACTGATACGTGATAGGTACTGATGAGTACTGATGAGTAGTGATGGGTACTGATGAGCAGGCGGCAAGTACTTGGGTACTTCAGGCGTCAGGTACTCTGATGAGCAGGTGGAAGGTACTCGGGTACTCTGATGGGTAGGTGACAGGTACTCTGATGATGGGTACTCCATTGACAGGTACTCAAAGTACCCGAGTACCTGTCATCAGAGTACCCGAGTACCTGTCATCAGATTACCCGAGTACCCGTCATCAGAGTACCCGAGTACCTGTCATCAGAGTACCCGAGTACCTGTCAGAGTACCCGAGTACCCGTCATCAGAGTACCCGAGTACCCGTCATCAGAGTACTCGAGTACCTGTCATCAGAGTACCCGAGTACCTGTCATCAGAGTACCCGAGTACCCGTCATCAGAGTACCCGAGTACCTGTCATCAGAGTACCCGAGTACCTGTCATCAGAGTACCCGAGTACCCGTCATCAGAGTACCCGAGTACCTGTCATCAGAGTACCCGAGTACCCGAGTACCTGTCATCAGAGAACCCGAGTACCTGTCATCAGAGTATCCGTCATCAGAGTACCTGAGTACCTGTCATCAGAGTACCCGAATACCTGTCACCAGCCCATCAGAGTACCCAAGTACCTGTCATCTGAGTACCTGATGGGCTGATGACAGGTACTCGGGTACTTTGATGGGCTAGTGACAGGTGCTCTTTATTGGGGGGGGGGCAATCAGTGTGTTTAGGGTGCACTGTAGTTGGTAACTAGCTGTTACCACAATCTCCTCCTCACACAGGATCAGTGTGTGAGGAGGAGAACACGGTGACAGCTAGTTACCGTGTTCTCTGTTGACATTTGTGACCGGCTGTGATTGGACACAGCCGGTCACGTGGTAAAGAGCCAATTTCATTGGCTCTTTACCTAGATCGGGGATCGACTCTGTCCGAGGGACGAGCCTCGTCCCCGATCGCTGCTCTGCGCGCCCCCGGGGGCGCGCATTGCAGAGAGAACGAGCGGCTCGTGCTGGAGCCGCTCATGTGATCGGCTGTGATTGACACAGCCGATCACGTGGTAAGCAGCCAATTTCTATTGGCTGTTTACCTTGATCAGGGATGGGCTATGTCCGAGGGACGAGCCTCATCCCTGATCGCGCCGCTGGGCGCCGCCGGGGGCGCGCAGTAGCAGCTAGAACGGGCCGACGTCATATGACGGCGGCCCGGATCTAGACAACCACTTTGCCGACGTCATTTTACATGACTCGGTATGGAAGTGGTTAAGAAATGGCTTTCTTCTTGCCACTCTTCCATAAAGGCCAGATTTATGCAGTATATGACTGATTGTTGTCCTATAGACAGAGTCTCCCACCTCAGCTGTAGATCTCTGCAGTTCATCCAGAGTGATCATTGGCCTCTTGGCTGCATCTCTGACCAGTCTTCTCCTTGTATGAGCTGAAAGTTTAGAGGGACGGCCAGGTCTTCGTAGATTTGCAGTGGTCTGATACTCCTTCCATTTCAATATTATCACTTGCACAGTGCTCCTTGTGATGTTTAAAGCTTGGGAAATCTTTTTGTATCCTAATCCGGCTTTAAACTTCTCCACAACAGTATCTCGGACCTGCCTGGTGTGTTCCTTGTTCTTCATGATGCTCTCTGCGCTTTAAACGGACCTCTGAGACTATCACAGTGCAGGTGCATTTATACGGAGACTTGATTACACACAGGTGGATTCTATTTATCATCATTAGTCATTTAGGTCAACATTGGATCATTCAGAGATCTTCACTGAACTTCTGGAGAGAGTTTGCTGCACTGAAAGTAAAGGGGCTGAATAATTTTGCAAGCCCAATTTTTCAGTTTTTTATTTGTTAACAAAGTTTGAAATATCCAATAAATTTTGTTCCACTTCATGATTGTGTCCCACTTGTTGTTGATTCTTCACAAAAAATTACAGTTTTATATCTTTATGTTTGAAGCCTGAAATGTGGCAAAAGGTCGCAAAGTTCAAGGGGGCCGAATACTTTCGCAAAGGACTGTATGCTTGGTGTTCATCAAATTCAACAACCATGGTAATGTGTAAACAATTGCAGCTCCAGAAAAATATGACCACACTCAGACTTAAAATTGGGTTTGTTCCATTAGTGCTCTGTATATTTATCTAGGGCCCCCCCCCCCCCCCCCAAAAATAAGAATAAGCTTGATAGGGAAAAAGCATCCAAGTGTTGTCAAGTGTTGTCATTTGAAACCATGACCTTGTTAACTGTAGTTAAGTTGCAAAGCAGTTAGCTATTCTGCAGAATCAAGCTGTTTTGTGAAGAGAATGGAGTGGCTTAAGGCTAAAAATGCACATATAGCTAAGGTACTCAACATTGTAGGGAATCTAGGAAGAAGACCATTGAAAAAGTGTGAGGTTTTAATGTGGACCTGAGTGGTGTAGTGGGTGTAGTGGTTGTAATGGTTTGCTATGCACCGTGCAACCATGAGTTCAAATCCAGACAAAGATGAGATAATTAAATAGCTGTACATCAGGGGTGGGGAACCTTTTTTCTACCAAGGGCCATTTGGATTTTTGTAACATCATTCGGGGGCCACACAAAATGTATGCATAAATGTAATAGGCATTGCTTTGCGGCAAAAGACGCTGTAAAAAATTGCGTGACTTTGAGGTCACAAAAGTGTGAAAGGGGCCTTCAGTAATCAAGGTATAGTGTGCCCTCTTTCAATGCAGACTGACCACAGCATGCCCCCTTTCAATGCAGACTGACCACAGCGTGCCCCCCTTTCAATGCAGACTGACCACAGCGTGCCCCCCTTTCAATGCAGACTGACCACAGCGTGCCCCCTTTCAATGCAGACTGACCACAGCGTGCCCCCTTTCAATGCAGACTGACCACAGCGTGCCCCCTTTCAATGCGGAGTGACCACAGCGTGCCCCCTTTCAATGCAGAGTGACCACAGCGTGCCCCCTTTCAATGCGGAGTGCCCAGAGCGTGCCCCCTTTCAATGCAGACTGACCACAGCATGCCCCCTTTCAATGCAGACTGACCACAGCATGCCCCCTTTCAATGCAGACTGACCACAGCGTGCCCCCCTTTCAATGCAGACTGACCACAGCGTGCCCCCCTTTCAATGCGGAGTGACCACAGCGTGCCCCCTTTCAATGCGGAGTGACCACAGCATGCCCCCTTTCAATGCGGAGTGACCACAGCGTGCCCCCTTTCAATGCAGAGTGACCACAGCATGCCCCCTTTCAATGCGGAGTGACCACAGCGTGCCCCCTTTCAATGCGGAGTGCCCACAGCGTACCCCCTTTCAATGCAGACTGACCACAGCGTGTCCCCTTTCAATGCGGAGTGACCACAGCGTGCCCCCTTTCAATGCGGAGTGACCACAGCGTGCCCCCTTTCAATGCGGAGTGACCACAGCGTGCCCCCTTTCAATGCGGAGTGACCACAGCGTGCCCCCTTTCAATGCGGAGTGACCACAGCGTGCCCCCTTTCAATGTGGAGTGACCACAGCGTGCCCCCTTTCAATGCGGAGTGACCACAGTGTGCCCCCTTTCAATGCGGAGTGACCACAGTGTGCCCCCTTTCAATGCGGAGTGACCACAGCGTGCCCCCTTTCAATGCGGAGTGACCACAGCGTGCCCCCTTTCAATGCGGAGTGACCACAGCGTGCCCCCTTTCAATGCGGAGTGACCACAGCGTGCCCCCTTTCAATGTGGAGTGACCACAGTGTGCCCCCTTTCAATGTGGAGTGACCACAGTGTGCCCCCTTTCAATGTGGAGTGACCACAGCGTGCCCCCTTTCAATGTGGAGTGACCACAGTGTGCCCCCTTTCAATGTGGAGTGACCACAGTGTGCCCCCTTTCAATGCAGACTGACCACAGCATGCCCCCTTTCAATGCGGAGTGACCACAGTGTGCCCCCTTTCAATGCAGACTGACCACAGCGTGCCCCCTTTCAATGCGGAGTGACCACAGTGTGCCCCCTTTCAATGCGGAGTGACCACAGCATGCCCCCTTTCAATGCGGAGTGCCCAGAGCGTGCCCCCTTTCAATGCAGAGTGCCACTTTTAATGTGGAGTGCCCAGAGCGTGCCCCCTTTCAATGTGGAGTGCCCAGAGCGTGCCCCCTTTCAATGCGGAGTGCCCAGAGCGTGCCCCCTTTCAATGCGGAGTGCCCACAGTGTGCCCCCTTTCAATGCGTAGTGCCCCCTTTCAATGCGGAGTGCCCAGAGCGTGCCCCCTTTCAATGCGGAGTGCCCACAGCGTGCCCCCTTTCAATGCGTAGTGCCCCCTTTCAATGCGGAGTGCCCAGAGCGTGCCCCCTTTCAATGCGTAGTGCCCCCTTTCAATGCGGAGTGCCCAGAGCGTGCCCCCTTTCAATGCGGAGTGCCCAGAGCGTGCCCCCCTTTCAATGCGGAGTGCCCAGAGCGTGCCCCCTTTCAATGCGTAGTGCCCCCTTTCAATGCGGAGTGCCCAGAGCGTGCCCCCTTTCAATGCGTAGTGCCCCCTTTCAATGCGGAGTGCCCAGAGCGTGCCCCCCTTTCAATGCGGAGTGCCCAGAGCGTGCCCCCTTTCAATGACCACAATGCAGAGTGAACAGCGTGCCAAGCCCCAGTGCACTTAACTTACCTGCTGTAGCGGCGGGCGGCTTCCTCTCTTCGTCTCTTCGAGTCCTCCGCGTCCCGCCTCCCGCCTCCTCCTCGGCCAATGACATTGGCCGAGGCGGAGGCGGATCCGTGAGACAGTAGCGAATTTTCATTCGCTATTGTCACACAAATGGGCGGGCTCGAGGTGCACTGCTCTGCTGCGCCTCGGGTCCACCCACAGTGTCAGAACGGAGCCATGGGCTCCTTCTGACACAGCGGTACGGGGGGGGGGGCGGATCACAACGATTGTGCGGGCCAGACAGAAGAATCGTGCGGGCCGCATGCGGTCCGCGGGCCGGAGGTTCCCCACCCCTGCTGTACATCAGGGGCGGACTGGGCCGGGGGGAAGGGATGCATTTTCCCCCTGGGCTGCTCTGATGCTTTGTAAAAAAGGCCGCTGTGTCCCCAGCTCAGAACTGCGCACGCGCAGTTCCGGAGTTTACCGAGTGCGGCTGTACACAAGTAACTCCATCCAGGACTGCGAGGCAGGCAGAGGCAGTGTTCTGTCACAGGGCTGAGTGACTGCATTACCGAAGGAGCTACCCAGCCCCTCCCTCCTCCACAGGAACAGCTGCTAGACTCGAGGCTGAAACCTCTCTCTCTCTCTTTGCCCGCCCACATTCCAATCAGCCGAGTGCAGTCTGTGAAGAGAATGTGGAGAATGTGTGAGGCGGGCGGGAAAGTTCAAACTAAGCTGTCGGCTCAACAGATAGAGAGCTCCAGTGAGTGAACGTCCAAGTAAGTGAGTGTAACCTCTCCTCCCTCCCTTTCTCTCCCAAATCCCTCCCCCTCACTGCAGAGAAAGATTTTTCTTTCTATCAGCCTGTTACAGTACCTTGCCCTATGCTATGTACTGGGCTCACACTGGCATGCTGGGGTTTTGGCTGCAATGCTAGTGTACTGGCAGCCTTCCTGCATGTTACCCCAGTCCCATAGACCTCCTATTAGACTGCACATTTTTACTGCATGTTCTGAAAGTGCACAAAAAATCCTGCATGCTGCTTCCTTGTTGGACTTTCAGAAAATGCAGCAAAAACGCACAACCTAAAAGAGTCTAAGGGCCTGCAGCTAAGGAAAAGTGCCAGCACACCTGCACTGCAGCCAAAGCACAGCACACCGCGTGAGCCCAAAGGCTTGTATGCACTTACAGCAGGCACTTACACTCCTCTGAAAAGTGATCCAGTTATGCTGGTTACTTGGCTGTCATGTTTATCCTCATGCTTTAATACATGGTATCCTTTATCTGGGACAGGATATACATAGGAAACATATACATCATCTTATTGTGACAGCCAGACAACCTGCATCTTCAGGAGTGGATTGGGGATGACAGTCTCCATGCATCTCTATGGATAGGTTTGCTTTAAAGAGACGATAACATTTTGTATATTAAAAAATATACATAATCATGTTGGGGGGGGGGGGGCATGTGACTGAGGGGGGAGGGGGTATTGCCTACCCAGGAGTTGTGTTTGAAATACTGAAATGACTAGAAATGCGCAGGAAATCCACCATACAGTGTCCATTGACAAGTAATAAAGATCAGTCTCAGGCAATCCCTCTCAGCTGAGTCCAATGAGAGATGAAAATGAGGGTCACATGGCGTTCTATTACACTTCATAGAACAAAGACTGAGACTTCTCTGTATGGTAAAGTCACTGTCCGCCCTTATAACAAATGTAAAAAATGTGGCAACAATCACCTGCAGAGCATTGCAACCACATCACTGCCTCAGTGTGAAGAGCGTCGCTCACCTCCGGGACGTCATGCCGATCACAGACACTCTGGACTGGAGCGCAGCGGGGGCCGGGGGCGGGGCAGTGCAGCCTGCAGAGGCCCCAATCAATGTAGCGGCCCAGCCAGCAATGCGAGCAGGGGGCATGTGACGTCAAGTGTGATGCGTCGACGCCTTTCACGCACTTCGACGAATTTTTGTAGTCGACGAGTCGTGGCAGCCCTAATAGAGACCAATGGAAAACGCCTGTAATCTGCCCAAAAAGAAGCTCATGTACTTTTTTGAGCGTTGGGCGTTTTGCACACAGCGTCAAAACGCTCGGATGTGAACAGGGGCCATTGAAATGAATAGGATTTGTCTTGTTGGGCGTTTTGAGAGCTGATCCTAGAGCAGAAAAACTCCCCAAAAACGCCCCAAAACGCCTACATGTGAACGGAGCCTAAAGGTGACTCTCGGCTACACTGCTTGCTTGGCTTGCTCACTCACCAGAGAAGATCCAAACTCCACAAGTAGCCTTAAGCCTCGTACACACGCAACGATTATCGGCCGACCGATCGGCCGTCTTTTGTCCAGTGTTGTTGTGTTGGTTGAAATGTGCTCTAGACTGCACACAAATTTTCTCGGCCAACAAAAATCTACTTCAGAAGTGATGTCATGTGCTGGTTTACTTTCCGTGTGTTTTTTCTTCTCTGAGCATGCCCAGTCTTGCTCATCTGAATTTTGTCTGCCGGATTCTGTACTGACTGACAGAAAATCGGCTGTTGTGTTGACGGCCAACAAAAAATTTTATAGTCTGCACACCAGATTTTGTTCGGCCGCAAAAGTCGTAGTCGGTTGTCGGAAGCATCATACTAACTAGCCAACAATCGGCCGATCGGACGTTGGCCGAAAATTTACGGCCAACAATCGTTGCATGTGTACGGGGCATTAGTGTGGCAGCAGTGACTGCCAAGACTTTAGTCTTCATCTTCCTGCAGTCTCTTTGGTCTGTGTACTGAGTGTGGGGAAGGGGCAGGCTCTCTCACTCTCTCTGGGACAATCATGTGGAGCAGTCTCTCTCTCTCTCTCTTCTCTCTCTCTCTCTCTTCTCTCTCTCTCTCTCTCTCTCTCTCCCTCTCTCCCTCTCTCCCTCTCTCCCTCTCTCCCTCTCTCTCTCTCCCTCTCTCTCTCTCTCTCTCTCTCTCTCTCTCTCTCTCTCTCTCTCTCTCTCTCTCTCTCTCTCTCTCTCTCTCTCTCTCTCTCTCTCTCTCTCTCTCTCTCTCTCTCTCTCTCCCTCTCCCTCTCCCTCTCCCTCTCCCTCTCCCTCTCCTCTCCCTCTCCCTCTCCCTCTCCCTCTCCCTCTCCCTCTCCCTCTCCCTCTCCCTCTCCCTCTCTCTCCCTCTCCCTCTCCCTAAGGCTGCCAGCCCTCCCTGCTGTACATGATGTGACTTTGCAAGCGCTTCACAGGGTATGTGCCATCATGTTATCTGCATGTACTTCACGTAAGTTTTGCAGCCTTGAAAATGATCCAATCTGTCAGAGTTTAAAAAGAAAAACCATATCTCTCCCCAATACAACTTAGGTGGAGATGGTCAGACTAGAACCTGCGGCAGAGTGAGATGCATGAATCAGAAGATATGTGCTTGATCCCACTAGAGCACGGTGTGTGTGAGAATTTGAAAAGCCACGATCGCAATTCAGCCTACATCAATGCCGCTGAAGGCGGATTTCACTGTTGCTGTACCGCTGTCCAGTTCGCCATAGCGGGAGTTAATTGATTTGAACGCGGCGAAAAAAAAAAAGCCAAAGCAGAGTTAGGCTGGAGGTTTAATGAATTAGGCCCTATGTATCGATGGAGGACTCAAAGCAAGAAAGGGTAGCTGGAACTAGAGGCTTATCCTTCGGGATAGCTGGGGATGAAAAAACATCACCTAGGGTCTGTCCCCTACAGCAGTGGTCCTCAACTCCGGTCCTCAGGGCCCACTAACAGGCCAGATTTTTAAGTATTACCTTGGGGAGATGCAGACTAGAGTACTGCAATCACTGAGCAGCAAATGATATCACCTGGGATGTATTTGAGTTATCTTGCAAACCTGGCCTGTTAGTGGGCCCTGTTAGGCCAGGGTTGATGACCAATGCCCTACAGGACCTGAGGTGCGGGTATCCCCCTGGACGGGTAGGAAAGACTTTAAAAAGTGATCTGCCTGGCCACAGTAAAGGCACAATCTCTCCCTCCTCCTAAAGGCCCTCTTTTAAGCAGGGAGACGTGTGAAACCCAACTGCATGGGTTCCACTTCACTGGTGGACTCGGTACTAGGAGGCATGGGTGGTGAGAGAGGCATGGGTGGGAATGAAAAGCTCAGAGCCAAATGTACAGGAGGCTTCCACAAGTGCTCCTTAAAGGAAGGTCTCTCTCTGAGTCTGGAGTCAATGAGATTGGCAAACGTGATTAACTTTTCCAGATCCGTAGGTATGTCTTGGGCTGCTATTTCATCTTTAATGTTATCCGAGAGACCATGAGAAAAAGCAGCCACGAGGGCCTCATTATTTTAAGCAACCTCTCCTGCCAGGGTATGGAATTCAATGGTGTAACTGGCAACATTTATCATACTCTGATGAATATTAGGCTCTTGACAGCAGAAGTGGTGCTAGCGGGGAACATCAAATACCCTTTTAAAGGAAGCCACAAACTCAGAGTAACTCAGGACAATGGGTTTTTGCATCTCCCATAGAGGGTTTGCCTATGCCAAGGCTCTATCAGAAAGCAAAGAAATAATGAAGCTTACTTTGCTTCTGTCTGTGGGGAACACCTGGTGCAGCATCATAAAGTATATTGCAACCTGGTTGAGAAACCCTCTACATTGAACTGGATCGCCCCCAAAACCCCCGGGAAGCAGAGCGGAACCAGGCATACCTCTTACCTCTGTGTGTGTGTATGTGTGAAGTGTGTGTGTATGTGTAAAGTGTGTGTATGGGTGATGTGCGTGTATGTGTGTGTGGATGTGTGTGTGTGATGTGTGATGTGCATGTATGTGTGTGTGTGTGTGATGTGCATGTGTGATGTGCGTGTATGTGTGTTTGTGATGTGTGATGAACGTGTATGTATGTGTAATGTGTGTGTGTGTACGTGTGATGTGCATGTATATGTCTGATGTGCGTGTATATGTCTGATGTGTGTGGATGTCTGATGTGTGTGTGTATGTATGATGTGCGTGTATGTGTGCGTACAAAAGAAAGAAATACTTGTTAAACCCACAAGTGCTTTTTTTTTAATACTACTATTCCTTTATACTGGCTTTTGAAATTTACAATGCAGGATTTTGGAATTTGGATGAAAGGTTTAGCACTGGGAAACTTTCTGAGAGATAAAAAGTGCATTTTATATCAGTGGTGGCTGGTGCATTGGGGGCGCAGGGGTGCGCCCCCCTATCCATGCGTCCAGGCCCCCTAATCTACATGCAGGGCGCCGGACGCATGGATTCCAATGTTTTTTTTGTTTTTTTATTAAGCATGTGATTAGAGCCAGAGGCGGCGGTGGATGAGGGGTATTTGTGGTCTGTCTGCCACCTACCCATCCACCCTTCCCCCCCTCCGCCCATGGAGCACCAGCCGCCAATGTTTTATATACAACTATATAGATCAGACCAAATGAGGGACCAATGAAGAGGAAAGAGGGACAGAGGGACAGAGGGACTTTGTTCTAAATCAGGGACAGTCCCTCGAAATCAGGGACAGTCCCTCGAAATCAGGGACAGTCCCTCAAAATCAGGGACAGTCCCTCAAAATCAGGGACAGTTGGGAGCTATGCATACCTCCCAACTTTTTGAGAATAGAATGAGGGATACCTATAAGCAAAAGTATGTAGGCATAGGACCCATCCCCTGCTACACCGCCTTAAAGGAGAATTATAAAAAAAAAAAAATTAGCTAAACCCAAGTGCATTTTTTTACCACTACTATTTCTTTATATTGGCTTTTGATTTCTCAACCGGGGTGCTGTGGCACACTGGGATGCCGCAGAGAGTCCCCAGGGATGCCGCGGAAATATTGACAAAAACGTCTCCAACTAAGCAGGCATCTAGTAAAAGATTCTAATCATCGGCAATTAAACGTATTTGTTAATACAGTGGTGCCGGTCCACTGTCTTAAACATGCCTGCAGCTGCCACAGGCACTCAGAAAGCTGACGGGCCGCCCACCTGCGTCCTGCCAACCAATGACGTCATCATCATTTGCATAGTTGCCAACATTTGAAAAAAAATTCCAGGGACACTTTGCAGCGCAGCTATCAATTACTTACCACACCCACTTCCCTGAAGCTCCGCCCACTCCACATAATTAATCTCCGCCTACTTATCAGATTATAGGGTCTACTTCATAAAGAGAGAATTACAGGAAATTGAAAAGGGAATTGAAAACTTGAGGCCAAAGTAGCAGAGTTGGAATAATTCTCCCATTCAGCTGCACTACTTCTGCCTAAAGTTTAAAATTCTCATCACAATTCCCTGCAATTCTAAAGTGTGAAATGTGCTCAGGTGTGACCATGCAAAAAATGTAATATGGAAATATAACTAAAGTGCAAGGTGTAAATAAGTATGATTATACTATCTGGTATAATTAGGTTTTATTGTACTTATTTACACCTTGCACTTTATTTATATTTACATATTACATTTTTTGTATGGTCACACCTGAGCACATTTCACACTTTATTCACCTGTCTTTGAATTCAGCCCTCTGTAGGGTGATAATTTTCATTTACATAAAACAATGTGGCATCCTTTCCTTCCGAACACATTACCCAGTCCATAACAGTATAGATCCTAACACATTACCCAGTCCACACCAGTATAGATCCTAACACATTACCCAGTCCATACCAGTATAGATCCTAACACATTACCCAGTCCATACCAGTATAGATCCTAACACATTACCCAGTCAACACCAGTATAGATCCTAACACATTACCCAGTCCATACCAGTATAGATCCTAACACATTACCCAGTCCATACCAGTACAGATCCTAACACATTACCCAGTCCATACCATCCTACACATTACCCAGTCCATACCAGTATAGATCCTAACACATTACCCAGTCCATACCAGTATAGATTCTAACACATTACCCAGTCCATACCATCCTACACATTACCCAGTCCATACCAGTATAGATCCTAACACATTACCCAGTCCATACCATCCTACACATTACCCAGTCCATACCAGTATAGATCCTAACACATTACCCAGTCCATACCAGTATAGATCCTAACACATTACCCAGTCCATACCAGTATAGATCCTAACACATTAACCAGCAGTGGCGGCCGGCCGATAGGGGGCGCAGGGGCGCCGCCCCCCCCCCCAAAAAAAAGAAAAAGAAAAAAAAAAGATAAAAAAAAAAGGGGCGCCCGCTTCATTGGTGCCTATGGGGGGGGGTGGGGTTTTCCACCCGCAGAGGCGCAGATTGACGGCCTTCTGGGGCATAACTGTAGTGCAGAGCACTGCGCTACACCACCCCCTTTTGTGATGTCTTGGATCATGATTGGTCCAGATTCCAGCCTGGACCAATCATGATTCAGGACATCCATGCTGACCTCGTCACCGCCCGGTCACCTTCCCGCCGCCGCAGAAGAGGAGTCGCGAGGAGGGGAGAAGCCGCCGCCGGGAGCCGAGCAGAAGAGGACGGACGTCGGAGTCGCGAGGAGGGGAGAACCTGCCGCCGGGAGCCGAGCCGTCGCCAGGTAAGTGTCTCAGCCTTGGAGGAATAGTGTGCAGGACCTGGGGCTGGTACAGACCTGGGGAAGAGTGTGCAGGACATGGGGCTGGTATAGACTTGGAGGAATAGTGTGCAGGACATGGGGCTGGTATAGACTTGGAGGAATAGTGTGAAGGACATGGGGCTGGTATGGACCTGGGGCTGTAGGAATAGTCTGCAGCACCTGGGGCTAGTATGGACCTGGAGCTGTTATGGTTATGGGGCTGGAGTAATAATCTGCAGGATTAAGGCTGGTATAAACCTGAGGCTGGAAAAATAATCTGCAGGACCTGGGGCTGGTACAGACCTGGAGATGGAGGAATAGTCTGCAGGACCTGGGGCTGGTATGGACATGGGGCTGGAGGAATAGTCTGCAGGACCTGGGGCTGGTACAGACCTGGAGATGGAGGAATAGTCTGCAGGACCTGGGGCTGGTATGGACATGGGGCTGGAGGAATAGTCTGCAGGACCTGGTGCTGGTACAGACCTGGAGATGGAGGAATAGTCTGCAGGACCTGGGGCTGGTATGGACATGGGGCTGGAGGAATAGTCTGCAGGACCTGGGGCTGGTATGGACATGGGGCTGGAGGAATAGTCTGTGGGAGGCTGACCATTGCACCCATGATCTGTATTTTCAATGTTTTCCAAACTCAATAACAAAAAAAAATAAATAAATAAATAATAAATGCATATTTATTTTTCAATATTGGTGCATTTTTTGATATTACCTTTATTAAATGTAAAATATGCCTGCATCAGTCACACAACGCCACCGCCCGGTCACCTTCCCGCCGCCGCAGAAGAGGAGTCGCGAGGAGGGGGGAAGCCGCCGCCGGGAGCAGAGCAGAAGAGGACGGACGTCGGAGTCGCGAGGAGGGGAGAAGCTGCCGCCGGGAGCCGAGCCGTCGCCAGGTAAGTGTCTCAGGGGAAGTGCTGACTCGTGATCCGTGGTAGATTGCGCTGTCGGCAGTGGCTAGCCTGTGAATACCAGCCATTTATGTGTTTTACTAATAATGTCTTAATATAAATCAGCAGGCTATCAGTAGAAACATATTTATGTATAAAGAATGAGGTTTTGGTTAACTGCTGCTATGGGTTTGAGGCAAATTCAGAATAATTTTGTGCAGATTTATCCAGTAGATTTTTTTTATTGCATTTGAATTATGGGCTTAGATGGGCCAAAAGGAAGCTTTCAAATAAGCCAGCCCCCTAATATGAACAAGTAAGCGGAAAGCAACCATAGGGCCTGATTCATAGTACAGCGAATTGGCGTTTTGGCGGGTTTTTTTGCGAACCGGCGAATTCGTACGTCAGAATTGGTATTCAGAGAACGGCGGGCGGACAATAACGCCTAGTGTGAGATTCATTAAGATGCAACATGGTCAGAGCGCGACTTAAAAACACGCCAGCTAAAAGCTCAACTAAAGTTTTGCCAAATTTTCCCCTGTACCCCCAAAAATCCCAAATCACTGTGGAAGGTGTGGAAAACAATTTGGAGATGACTGGCTTTTAAAAAATGTCAAAAACTGACTTAGAAAGAGAGATATCTGCTAAAGTGTAGAAAGGTTAAAAAGCTCCTCCAGCCCCGAGCTGCGAACGCGCGAATGTGCGCATGCGCAACGCCTAATAGGCTCAAAAAATTACGCCAGCGCGATTTTGGGCAATTTTTTTTTTGAATACCGATTGAAAATCCGCTGTCTCGGCCATAGAAAATGGAAAAAAACGGCGGAATAGGAAAAACATGCACACTTCCAACAAGGGATCCCTTAGTAAACACCATCACATTCCATACACCTTTCCTGATAACTCTGAAATAATAACAGTGAAATCTACAGTGTTTATATAGAACCTCCACATTATCTGAAAAATCCCACAAAATATTACATTGGGGAACGGGTCGTCAGATAGAACAAAAATAGATGTAAAACATATTTCAAAGAAAGATTATTAGCATTTCACACATATCAAGGAAATGTCACAATTTTGCAAATATTTTATGTGTTTCAAAAGAATGTTTTTCTAAATATATTGCAAATACTACCTTTTCTTCCATATGGGTATGGCCAAGTGTTACCATTTTACTACACATTTAACTGAAGGTATATATATATATCCCCATACTTGGCTAATTAGCAAAGTATGCCCAACAAACACATATAGCTTTAGCTCACAATATTGCTACATATTGACTTTATGTGGCATCTTTTGTATTTTGTTCATGTCTTTAGATTAAAAGTTTGCTGATACACACGCCTTTTTCAAACATGAACAAAATTAATGATGTGAACATTTGGAGATCTCCAAGTGTTGCCCATACAGAGGGCTCCTTCTGGATTCGAACTTACAAACCTACAGCAGGAAGGCAGACTCCCTAATCATTGTGCTATTTCTCAGTGAGCGTTGGGTGTTTTCCTCATGCCGTCAAAATGCTCACATGGGAACAGGGGCCATTGAACTGAATAGGATTGGATTTTTTGGCTGTTTTGGGAGTTGATCCTTGAGCTGTACTAATCCCCCTCAAACGCCCCCAAACGGGCTACGTTCACATGTAGGTGTTCGTGGTCTGTTTTTGGGGCTTTTTTAGGTGCTTTCATATAAAAATGCCTGCCCAAAAAATGCATGTCAAAACGCCTGGGAAAACGCCAGCAAAAACGCCCATAAGAACGCCTGATATAATTGCCACGCCAAGATTAGGGATGTTCATGAGGGATGAGTCAGATTGTTGGCTTACATATCTGTTCAATCTTCACAATCTCACTTCCCAAATCCCAAAAGGTGTGTTTCAATTGTTTCCCTAAATATATATTTCTCTCTCTCTCGCTCTCTCATGTAATTGTATATATATATGTATGTATTCCTGTATCTAAACATTCTGAATAATAACTAGCAAACTTGAAGAGAGAATTTTATCAATTCACATATATACACACCTACATATATACATACATGTATTTGGGCTGTTTAGGTCTCTCTCCTCCTCCTCATTTCTATTTCCCTTTTTTTGGCAACTGAGCATGCTCCAAAACACACAGGACACACACAGTTACATTTTTGCCTGGGAGTTACCATTCTGGGTGTGTGTTTGCTTTGATTATATATAGCTCACTCAGACAGCAGGAAAGATTTGACCTACGAAGAGGTCCAATATATTGTGTGTCACATGCTTTATGGTTAACATTTGGGGGCCTTTGTTATTTATGGAGGTGCAATTTGGCTGTGTTGTGTGTTGACTCTCTGTAAGTATTTATTGCTGTTAACATAATTGTGTATTGTTCTGTCAATCTGCACATGCATCTGTAGATTATGGGCTCTTTGTCGATGTGTATGGTCTAAATGTTGTACAAAGGTTGTTTTGGTTTTAAAAATCCAAATCTGTGGCTTCAATGGGATACTGTGGAGACTGTGCCAAAAATATGTCATGTGAAATGTTTGAGCTGTGTATTTGTGTAATAAACAGCATGTTTCAAATCTTTTTTTCAAATGTCTTCATGTGTCTAAATAAAGTTTTCTGGTGTCCACAAATGTATGTATTTGTATTTCTTGTTTTAAGTTAAATATGCTTAACCACTTGCCGACCGCCGCACGACTATCTACGTCGGCGGTCAGCCCCTCACAGGCAAAGTGACGTAGGGCTACGTCACTAGCTTGTGAGGGTCTAGGGAGCGAGCGCGCGCCCCCGGAGGCGCGCTCCCGCTCCCGAGTGGTCACGGACCCCCCCGCGCGTGTGACCGGCGGACCCGATGTCCGCCGGCCACTCTGCGATCGGCGGGGGAGAGGGAGAAAGTCAGGCAGCTTGTGTAAACAAGCTGCCTGTCATTCTCCTCGCTGTATGAGAGCTGATCATCTGGATCTACTATGTAGATCCGTTGATCACTCTGCATACAGCTGAAGCCCCAGCCAATCACAGTTAGAATCACGCCCCTAGGGACACACACAGCCCCTCCCTCTCAAATAAAGTTAACCCCTTCACTACCAGTGTATTTTTACAGTAACAGTGCATATATATAGCACTGATTACTGTAGAAATGTCACTGGTAACCCAAAAAGTGTCAAAAATGTCAGTCAAGGGTCCGATCTGTCCGCCGCAATGTCGCAGTACCGCAAAAAAAAATCGCAGATCGCCGCCATTACGCGTTAAAAAAAAAACAACAAAAAAATCTTTCCCTTAGTTAGTAAACGCAATAACTTTTGCGCAAACCAATCAAAATACGCTTTTTGCGATTTTTTTTACCAAACATATGTAGAAGAAAACAAATTGGCCGAAAATTTTAAAAAATTTTGATTTTTACATATTTTTTTGGGGGAATTTCATATAAAAAAAAGGGAAAAATATTGCTATTTTTGCAAAATGGACGCTCTTTTTTTGTTTATAGCGCGTGATCAAAAAATCGCACAGGTGATCAAATACCGCCAAAAGAAAGCTCTGTTTGTGGGAAAAAAAGGACGCCAAATTCGTTTAGGTACAGCGTCGCACGACCGCGCAATTCTCCGTTAAAGTCACGCAGTGCCGAATCGCAAAATACCCCCTGGTCGGAATGGGGGTAAAATCTTCCGGGGCTTAAGTGGTTAATGGTTGTGTAAGGTGACTATTGTTTGCGAATTCGCTAATCTACAAAACCGCGTTCTCACATTTGTACATGCAACCGGAAACGAAACTATTGGTGAGTGCACACGTTTCCGGAAATTGTCCAGGCCCTCTCGCAAGTTTGTGCATCATGGCTCCTGCACTCTTTACTGCAGAAATTGTGGCATTTGTGTATAAGGTAAGGAGTGGGGGGTGAATGTGCGAGATGGGAGATGGGGGATGGTGGGTCTCTTATCTAGCGTGTGTGCAATTAACTTTTGGTCTGCTGATCTGCGCATGCACTTTCTGCCTATTAGATGTGATCTAGAAGCTTCCTGTTATAGAAACTTCCTAGATGTGAACCTGTTCCCTACATATATATATATATCTAATTTTATTTTTGGGTATATAATATATATATAGGTATATAATATATGTATATAATGTGTGTGTGTGTGTGTATATATATATATAATTTATTGTATATAATATATATATATATATATACACACACACACACACACACACACACACACACACACACACACACACACACACTATGGGCCTGATGCATAGTACGGCGAATTGGCGTTTCGGCGGGATTTTGCGAACCGGTGAATTTTTAAGTCTGAAATTGGTATTCAAAGAACGGCGGGCGGAAAATAACGCCAACTGTGAGATTTATTGAGATGCTACAAGGTTAGAGCGGGACTTAAAAACACGCCAGCTAAAAGCTCGACTAATGTTTTGCCAAATTTTCCCCTGTACCCCCAAAAATCCCAAATCACTGTGGAAAGTGTGGAGAAGAATTTGGAGATGACTAGCTTTTAAAACATCTCAAAAACTGACTTAGAAAGAGAGATATCTGCAAAAGTGTAAAAAGGTAAAAAAGCTCCTCCAGCCCGAGTTGCGAACGCGCGAATGTGCGCATGCGCAACGCCAAATAGGCTCAAAAAATTCCGCTAGCGCGATTTTGGGCAATTTCTTCTTTGAATACCGATAGAAAATCCACTGGCTCGCCCATAGAAAAAGGAAAAAACCGGCGGATTGGAAAAACATGCACACTTCTAACAGGGGATCCCTTAGTAAACACCATCACGTTCCATACACCTTTCCTGCTAACTTACAAATAATAACAGTGAAATCTACAGTGTTTATATAAAACCTCCACATTATCTAAATTATCCAACCAAATATTACATTGGGGAATGGGTAGTCATATAGAACAAAAAAGGATGTAAAACATATTTCAAATAAAGATTATTAGCATTTCACAAATATAAAGGAAATGTCACAATTTTGCCAATATTCTATGTGTTTACAAAGAATGTTTTGCTAAAATATAACAACATTTTCTTCCATATGGGTATGGCCGAGTGTTAGCATTTGACTACCCATTTAACTGAAGGTATATATATATCCCCATACTTGGCAAATTAGCAAAGTATGCCCAACAAACAAATATAGCTTTAGCTCACTTTGCAATATTGCTACATATTCACTTATGTGGCATCTTTTGTATTTTTTTCATGTCTTTAGATTAAAAGTTTACTGATACACATGCCTTTTTCAAACATGAGCAAAATTATTGATGTAAACATTTGGAGTTTTGGAGTCCTCCAAGTGTTGCCCATACAGAGGGCTCCTTCTGGATTCGAACTTACAAACCTACAGCAGGAAGGCAGACTCCCTAATCATTGTGCTATTTCTCAGTCCTTACTGCCATTAAACAAGCTCATGTCCACTTGTGAGCGTTGGGTGTTTTTCTCATGCTGTCAAAATGCTCACATGGGAACAGGGGCCATTGAACTTAATAGGATTGGACTTTTTGGCTGTTTTGGGAGTTGATCCTTGAGCTGTACAAATCCCCCCAAACGCGCTACGTTCACATGTAGGTGTTGTGTTCTGTTTTTGGGGCTTATTAACGTTATTTCCTATAAAAATGCCTTGCCAAAAAATGCATGTCAAAACGCCTGGGAAAACGCCAGCAAAAACGCCCATAAGAACGCCTGATATAATTGCCACGCCAAGATTAGGGATGTTCATGAGTGATGAGTCAGATTGTTGGCTTACATATCTGTTCAATTTTCACAATCTCAACTGCCAATTCCAAAAAGGGGTGTTTCAATTGTTTCCCTAAATATATATCTCGCTTTCTCTCGCTCTCTCATGTAATTGTATGTATTCCTGTATCTAAACCTTCGAAATAATGACTAGCAAACTTGAAGAGAGAATTTTCTCAATTCACATTTCTATTTCCCTTTTTTTGCTAACTGAGCATGCTCCAAAACACACAGGACACACACAGTTAAATTTTTGCATGGGAGTAACCATTACTGGGTGTGTCTTTCCCTTGATTATATATAGGTCACTCAGACTGGAGTAAAGATTTGGCCTAGGAAGAGGTCAAATATATTGTGTGTGTCACATGCTTTATGGTTAAAATTTTGGGGCCTTTGTTATTTATGGAGGTGGGATTTTGCTGTGTTGTCTGTTATGTTCAAAGACACATAGCACACTTGACTCTCTCTCTCTGTAAGTATTTTTGGGTGTTAACATAATTGTGTATTGTTCTGTCAATCTGCACATGTATCTTCAGATTATGTGCTCTTTGTTGATGTATATGCTATAAAAGTTGTACAAAGTGTGTTTTGCTTTAAAATATTCAATTCTGTGGCTTCAATGGTATACTGTGGAGACTGTGCCAAAAATATGTCATGTGAAATGTTTGAGCTGTGTATTGTCTTTGTAATAAAGAGCATGTATCAAATGTTTTTTCAAAATATCTTCATGTGTCTAAATAAAGTTTTCTGGTGGCCACAAATGTACGTTTTTGCCTATTTGTTAGATATGCTTAATGGTTGTGTAAGGTGACTATTTTTGGCGAATTCGCTAATATAAAAAACTGCGATATCACATTTGTAAATGCAACCGGAAACAAAACTATTTTTGGCTGCACCCGTTTCCGGAAACCGTACAGTTAGTTCGGCAACTTGGGTGATCATGGCTCCTGCACTCTTTACACATGAGATTGTGGCATTTATCTGGAGGGGGATGGTGGCGGGGGGGTGTCACTTATCTAGCGGGTGTGCAGTTAACTTTTGGTCTGCAGATCTGCGCATGCACTTTCTGCCTATTAGACGTGAGATAGAAGCTTCCTGTTATAGAAAGTTCCTAGATGTGAACCTGTTCCCTACTGTATATCTATATCGATATATATATATATATATAATATATATTGATATATATAGATATATATATATATAGATATATATTTATAAAAATCGTTTTTTTATATATATTTTATTTATTTTGTTTTTAGATAGATATAGATATCCAAAAAATATAGATATCTATATAATCTTAAAAAAAAAAATATATATATATATATATATATATATATATATACAAATTCACTTTACATACACTCGTGAATAAGGACATAGCTTGGCATGACACTGCTCACAAACCATAAGTAACAGGGATAACAAACTTAGGGAGCACCGAGAGGGTAAACAGGACTGCAACATATCCTTTTTGTTGCTGGCCAGCTTGCCTAGGTAATCTATCATGTCATAGTCCTGGATCCCCTTAACATGGTCCCACATGGTTTGGGAGCAAGGCAATGTCAAGGTGCACAAAATTTCCTAGGGAGCTGGTGTATTTACATGTATTGAGAAAACAAAGGGATTGCTTCAATTTAAGTACATTTTCGTTTTACATACATGCCCTGGTCCCATTGTGTACTTAAAGGGGGGTATGCCTGTATATAGCTAGATTTGCTTGCTTTCTACTTTTACACAAAATGAAATGCAATTATCTCTGACAGATTGCCATGACGCTTTGGAATCTGTCTACATAAAGACAAATGGATTGCCCCTTTTCATATATGCAAGATTACAAACATTATATTCCCTAAATAAATTATGACAAAAATGATTGCATTTAAAACATACATACATACACACTGCAAGCTCTGCACCGTTTGTCTTGTCTGACACTCTTAACATCATAAGCTGGATCTGCACACAGCAGCTAATTGGTTCACCTGAGATGGAATCAGTGATCACAAAAATCTGGAATGGGCATGTCTTCAAAGGATTGCCTTGAACAAATCACCTCTAAACGAAATACATGAGTGTATAATCACTTGTCTTAATGGATCACATTCCCAACACACCCATCTCACACTGCCATATGATAATGAATGGGGGTGTCCATTGCAAGTTAAAAGCACCCCCAGATCCCATTGCTTTGTTAATTTACAGATCTAACTGGAATCTGATGGCACTGCTGTGAACCACTATGCCATCAAATTCTGCTGGGGACCTTGAAAAAGGATTATGTGTGATTGTGTGGATAATTCTGCCACCTTAAATTCGCATCTCCCACATACCATGTGCAACTCTTGCAGGAATTGCGAATCAAGGATAATTCAGCACAGCATAATGAACAGACACATTGAGGAGTGTAGGAGCACAGCGTCAGATTCCCCGATCACACTATGGGGTTTTAACTCCTCCAGAATTTTGCCACTTTGGAAACCAAGTGCTTACTTTATGTATACTTTTTAGACGGAACTCCAATTTCTAATAGGGTGATATCATTGCATGAGATTTCCCCTCACTTCCTGTCTTAGTGTCACCAAGACAGGAAGTGAGGGGAATATCACTGTGGGGAAATAGCTTGCAATTGTTGCCTTATAATGTCCATAGTATATATAAAAGGAAAGAATTGCTGGCTATATCCCCACCGGGAGATTCCCTCACTTCCTGTCCTGGTGACACCAAGACAGGAAGTGAGGGGAAATCTCCTGCAATGATATAACACTGTTACATGTTCTAGTTATGTAGCAAACTTAAGAATATACAAAGCAAACATCTTTTTTTTCCCATTTTGGCAAAATCATGGATTAATTAAAAAACTATCTTTGTTTGTCCCGTGGCTTGCAGGAAAAACATTTTGCCTTGATTCCACCATCAACACAGACAGGGGAAACCCTCCTGCGGAGCCATTGTGTTCTCCCGGTGCTGCCCCTGCCAGGAAAACACAGTGATTATTGCTAGTGGCTACAAGAGATGCTAGCGATAAGTGCGTGTAAAATCTGACAGACTGGTTGTACGTTGTCCTCAAGGTGATCGATCAATCAACTTGGGTACCTTCAGCCTGTCCATACATAGTTTAAATCTGCATCTCAAATGAAGCAATACCATTTACATATAACACTCCATAAAGGAGAATGGAGGGGCTTATCAGGTCTGCGTCACAAATTAACAGCCACACCCAATCAGACAGCTCATGTTAAAAGGGACCTGAAAAGCAATCTGCATGGCTTGCTTTTCCAAGCATTGGCTAGTTTAGTGAGCCTGGACTAATAACAGTCACTTTAATGCTACCCATACTGCTGTCCTTTTAACATGGTGACAAAAGTTGATACCTATGCTACATGTGTGTAAAGTTACTTTCACCCTGCTAAATGGACAGCAATAAGGGATGTAAATACAGTGACTGCCTGTCCCCCCATGATGGCGGCCCTGGGTGTGTCATGAAAGGCCAATTGAGAAAATGGCAATATCATGTAGAGGAAATTACCAGAGTGGGGCAACCTATGTCATGGAGGTAGATTTGGACATCGATGTCTATGTATCACCAGAAATGGGATTCTTTGTTCTACAATATCTCAAAGACGACCTAGCATGTTATTTGAAGACTGTACTATTTTAGACATACTTGGACTCAAACATACACTGCTCTTTCCACAGCTCCTCCTCCTCTGGGGGTATGATAAACTCAATATGCATCTTCACCAAAAGCACAAGATGATGTGTCGTGTCCGGATGAGGCTGCGGCAGAGATTCCAGTTCCAGGCTCGGGTGGTGGATCTGCAGCGGGCCTGGAGTGATGCCAAAAGGCGCTCACCCAGGCTCCTGCTAAAGGCTGTGGAGCAAATCTCTGGTAAGTAAAAATATACATTACATGTGACCAGATAGGTTATAATTTTTTGGGTAGGTGGACATGTGTTTAGGTATGCAACAACACTAATACCAACACCCCCCCCCCCCTCCCTCTCGCTCCTACCTTTCCTACCTCCATCAAGTGTCTCTTCACAACCTTTAATAATACTATGTACATTAGTATTTTTTATGTTTCTTTTTTCTCTTCTGCTTCTAGCCAAAGCGGACGGCCGGCACCCTCTTGTGCTTTTGGTGAAGAAGGGGAGGAGGAGGACGGCCACACTCAAATATGCCTTCCGAGACAGCGAGCCATTTCAGCAGCTGGAATTTGTGGATCGTAAGTAGAAATTAAAAATGGTAGAAATGTCAAATCTCTAATCACATTTTACAGAGCCCCCTTTACATCGGAGTCTCCAGACTTACTACACTGTAAGAGGGAAGTGTGAAGACTCTGATGTAAGGAGAGTTCTGGGAACCATTATTTGAGGGGGGAAGCTGGGGACTCTGGTGTAAAAGGGAACTCTGTGGTCCCCAAAGCTCCCCCATACATCTGAGCTTACAGAGACCCTCTTACACTTCCCTTCCTCAGTCCACCACAGTCAAGGGCACAACAAGTCCCACTGCAGAAGGCTACCTGCTTGGACTTGTACTGCTCTCTGTAGGGGAATGAGGAACTACTGCCTGCTATGCTAAGACTTGTAGTGCCCTCTGTTAGGGACTAAGGATTCCTCAGTCCTCCACATTCTAGGGCACTATAAGTCCCAGCATAGTGGGCTGTCATACCTCAGTCCCTCACAGCTCAGGGCAAAAACAACAGAGTTAAACATCTAAAGGACAACTCCAAACCAAACTAACAATAATGGACAGAGTCCATATGCTCTATAATGTCAAAGACCCGCTACCCCTCACCTTCCACCTCGGGTGCTGTCATTGTGTAGGGCAGAGGGCTCCATCTCCACCATGTTTGGCTTTCATGTCAGATATGCAGGACTTGCTCAGCTCCACTCTCTTCCCTGGCAACTGACTCTGGCGTCATTGGGGGTCTTTCCTCCTCTAGAAAACACCCAGGGGCCCTCTCCTTGTCCCCCAGCCACCCAGGGCCTTCTTCTCCTCCTCCTCCACCAACCATTTTCGGACTCTTCCAACTTCCCTGGGGCTACTCACCCCTTTGCATAGTAGACACCACAAATCTATGAGCAGCCTGAAAAATATCAAGTCTGGGCCTGGTTACCTGTATGTTCTGGATCCAGGGCGGAGCTCTCCTCCCAGAGCAACAACCGATGATAGCAGAGTGAGTTGACCAGGCAGTAACTTCCTACTGGTGCAGGTACACACCTACCGATTCCTCAACATCTTAGGATAACATGATCAGACGGCCAATCCCCAGTCAGAGAAGGAGGAGTAAGTGTCAGCGGACAACAGACACCTGGCAGACGCAGTGAAGGGACTGCAGCACACTGCTGCCAATTTTAGATCCGAGGATTGAAAGCAATCTTTTACTTGGGCGATTTCCCTGACTGCGCCCTTCAAAATGTTGGTGCTCCGCCACTGGCTGCAAGGCCCCTGTAGGTGCGAGGCCTTAGGCGACCGCTTAATTTGCATGGTGCCCTCCTGTTTTAAAACATGCTCAATGCATCTCATTGGTGTAAGTGCACTTCTATGTTCTGAATTGAAGGGGCATTGAGTATGATGCTAGCATGATGAGAGGCTACTGCCTATTTGTGTCCATAAATAATATATAATGTATTATTTTTGATGTTTATTTTTTTGTTGATTTTTTTAGAAACCAGTGATGAGGATCTTGAGCCTCAGACTTCTCAGGCCCACTGTAAGTAATGTGGATGTGCTGTTGTGTTGTGTATTAGGTCGAACTTGGAGGAATGATTGTTTGTTTTGTTTTCTTTTGTGGTTGATGTAACTTCAGCAAGAGAGGAGCCTCAGGCAGGGCCAAGTCACCTGGATCCGGGCCAGGAAGACACTGTTGCCCAAGAAGAGGCCAATTGGTCAGACACTGATGAGGACCTGGGCTCTCCTCAAATGGGAAGTAAGTATTCTACATGTGTTTGTGTGTTCAATGTGTCCTGGGAAATATAAGGGCTGTAATATATATATTTTGACATTGGGGTTATGTAGCAGCTGACATTGAGGATGTTTGTTGTGGAGGACTGGGGAAGAGGGGCCGCTGCTTACCCAGTCCACTGTAACTACTACCTTCAATGTTTCCCGACTACTTTCTGTGTGCCTTTATCAAATAGCTTTTATTCAAGGATTGTATCCGTGTCTTTGTGTTTCTAGGAGATACGACACCATCCCCCCATGAAGGGACACCATCACCCCATGAAGGGTCTCCCCCATCCCCCCCCACTCCAGGGGTGGAGGCAGATGATGTTAGTAGCTCCCCTGAACTAGTCTGTAAGTACCTAAAGTTAGATTATCACATGTATTGTGTGTGCTAGGATGATGTGTATCTAGGATAATCTAAGTTGGAGTCAAAGCAAGTGTAGTTTTGCTATATGTGACAGGAAGGTTGGTCATGAAACACTCTTGCTTAACCTTCATGTTTGAAAGGTGGTTTTGGGGAGCATTACAGGACATGTTATTTTTTTTAAGTTTTCTCAAGCCACCCTATTCTAAATTGGTGTTAGTTTCTCTACATTGGGGACATTGTAATTTACTCCTGTCCTGATTTAGTCAACACTGAAAATGTGTGTTTATCAATCTTTCATAAATACTCTTCCTCGGTAATGTACCACATTCCAGTTCACAATTTGTGTTCTTTTTGTGCAGTTTCTCCTGAGCCAGCAAGCCCATCCTGTTCGGGGGGCCAAAAAAACCGTGATGATGGTAAGTTGTGTGCTTTTGCAGTAATGTGTCTACTTAGTAAGTGGAGAAATGCTAACTGTGTATGTCCCCGATCAGGCTTCAAGTTGTTCTAAAGGCAGCAGGTTCTTTATGTGAATGCATTCTATGCATTAGTATTCCAAGTGATAGGTGTGCATATTCCCCCTAAGACTTACTGGGACCATTTTCTTACTGTCTAAAATTTTGCACAAATACTTGTCTGGAACAGACTCCCCCTCCTCCTTAACTGAGGTGACAGCATGCCAATATTGCCCCCTGATGCTGTCACTCCTAATCATTGAGACCATCGGAAGGGACGGGGACAAGGCTGGCTCACAGCCTAGTGCCTGAACAGGCACAGGGTGCTTGGCTTCATCTCATGTGCCTCCATAGCAAGCTGCCTGCTGTGGGGTCAACCAACAGGAGGGAGGTGCCTAGAGGTGTGTACAGGGGCCATGTAAAAAGGAGGATTGTTATTTCTCTCGTCCCCAAAAACCTAGAGAGGGTAAGTCTAACCTGATTCGTTTTCCGCAGCCCTCCAAAAATGATATGTTTCCAACACTTAGAACAGGCAGGGCTGAGGCACAAAAAATATCAGAGAAACACAATCAGCACAAAAGCAGGGAGTACGTATCCTTAACGCTACAAGTTTCACCCAGAAGAATGACGCTTGCACTGTACAAATCTGCATCACCACCGTATCAATGTCTAAATAAAACTTTCAGGGAAGTGTGGAGGGGTAAGGAGTGGGTGTTAGAGCGTTTTCATGACTGCGTAACCTACAGTTAGCGTGAGTCCATTTGTTGAGAAACTTTTTCTTCTCTCTTAACACAGTTGGGATGGCGGAAAGGAGATCAGGGGAGCAGACACATCTGCTCCGTCCAGAACTGTCCCTCAAAATTCCAAAGGGTGAGTCTCTACTATGTGTCAGGTTCAATCTATAGACAGTAAGAGGGAGAGAGAATGCTCCACAGATTCCAATGGTGATAGAGTTAAATGTGTGCACATGTTTCGTGTTGACCAATTGAACCCAAAACACCTTACATTCTTCAAAATGATTTCTTGTGTTTACATGCAGAAAAGCCTTTTACTTAGCTTTGGTGGAACTGCTACTAACATTCCAAGCCATCTTATGTAACCTTTTGAACAATTAGAGTTAAGACCCGGTTCACACTCATGCGAGTGCCGGGTTCGCATGTAATGTCGGAGCGCACTGCTCCGACATTACATGCGATCAGCTGTGCGGTGCGAGTTTAGCCATACAGTTTGTATGGCTAAATTCGCATCGCACCCGGTGCAAACACGCACAGGAGGCATTTTTGCAGCCGCATCAGGATCGGATCGCACAGCGGTTCACACTTGTGCGATCCCATCCTGTGCGAACTGCACGATCGCACTGCGATATGCGATCAAACTGGGGGTGTCGTTAAGATTACATTGACACCCCCAGCGTATCGCATATGGCAGTGTGAACTGCCGGGGGTGCGTGTGCGATGCGGGAAAAGGCTGCGAATTCGCAGCCTTCCCGCATCGCAATAGTGTGACCCGAGCCTGAAAGTTTGAGTTCAAGGTTTACAACAGCAATTTAGCATATTTGCTTCAGAGTGTTCATAAAAACCAACCAATAGACTCCTAAGCATATTTGTTGAGGCACATTAATTACAATCCTTGTTAGGATCATTTTGCATAAAACTAATTGCCATGTCTTTTTCTACCCAGGGCACACCCACCTCACCAGCGAGGTAATGCTGGCGTATTTAAAGTGGTGCGGAGAACGAATAATGTTATTGGAGCAGCTGTGTGGGGTGGATCCGGACCCTAAGGAGCCATTTGTGCGTAATGTCACGCCTTTGAATCGTTCTTACCAAAAAAAATAAAAAAAATAAACCAAAAAATATTTTAAACAAAAATATAAAAAAATGTTTAGTTAAAAAAAAAATATATATATTTTTAAAAAAAAAAATGTTTACTAAAAAAAACCTTTTTTGGGAAAAAAAAATAAAAAAATGTTTACTAAAAAAAACCTTTTTTGGGAAAAAAAAATATAAAAAAATGTTTACTAAAAAAACCCTTTTTTGGGAAAAAAAAATAAAAAAATGTTTACTAAAAAAACCCTTTTTTGGGAAAAAAATAAAAAAATGTTTACTAAAAAAACCCTTTTTTGGGAAAAAAAAATAAAAAAACATAATTTTGGAAAAAAAAAAAAATTTTAATAAAAAGAAAAATAAAAAAATTGTATGTTGCACGTTGCAACACAAATGTTACATTTGAAATTTTGTTCATTATATTATATATTTTAATAATATATTTTTTTGACGCTACAGTTGGTAGACACATACATGTGTTATTAAAAAGAGTTTATCTTTTATTACCAAAGTTTTCTTTTTGGTGTACACATCAAATGTCTTTTGTGTTGTATTTGTTTAGTCGAGTGGTGTGGTCTGTAATTGTTAGCATGTTGGCTTTGGTTTATGTTATCCTTGAGACTTGTTTTGAAGCTACATTTGAAGGGAGACCTTTTCTTGGGTCATTATGTGAACATTGAGTTTTCCAAATTTAAATGAAATCATATGTTTGGAGATAGAGAAGCACGTGTGTATAAATGCCTACATTAACCAGGGCCCTTACTTGGCCACCAACACTCCTAAAAAACCAAAGATCAAACACAAACTAATCATTTTGCATAAAATTTAATTGCATCACCAAAAAAAACATTATAATAAATCATATTGTGCCACCCTCAAATTAAACCAAAAAATGGTCCCACAAATTGGCCAATATAACAATCATTAACAAAACTAACACCTCAGTAGATTGCTGAGTACGCCTCCTTAACTCATTTTGGATCCGATACTCATCAAGCAGCCTCTCGGCTACATCCAGCATAGATGGACGACGTTGGGTAGGTGACAATCCCTATGCATCGAAGGCTACCTGAAAGCAGAAGAAATAGACCAAATCATTATCAAACATCATGACTAAATAGTTCAGATTAGTTTGACAACTTAACACCCCAAGCAGAACGTAGAAAAGTTTGATGTGCTTCTAATAAGCACTTGTTCATTGTAATATTATCCAAGCTAGCAACACTTCTGATAATGGGTACATATTATATTGGTAGGACTAATATGACAAAGGCAAAAAAGTTTCGACATGAAGGTGTTCCCAATTAACCCTGGTTTGGTAGGTTGTTTATGCTTTTGGTAAATCTGTTACTACACCAATGACTTTCTACATCTACGTATGTTGTCTAAAATCTCGCCATCAATCGGCTACAGGACAACCCAACAAAACGATACACATGAATTTGGACCTGGAAAATCAAAGACTGGCCGGACTTTAAAGGTCCTGGATGTTTTTGGAACATTAGTGGCACACCAAATTATAACATAATTCCCTGATGTTCAAGATCGAACTCTTGTTGTGCTGGTGCATCGTCATAATGTCATAGCACTAATTTAACACACACAATGTAAGCCACATCTAGCTCAAAATCATTACTACCATTGAAATGTTACATGTGCACCTTGTTCCCTTATATCACATACCACAGCACTGGATGCAGAATTGTCGCCAGCTCCTGATCCAACTCCAGCTGCTACGTCAAGAGGGGCCTGATGTTCTTTGAAAAAAAAAAAAAAACATGTTT
Source organism: Pelophylax lessonae (assembly GCF_965119305.1). Classification (NCBI taxonomy): domain Eukaryota; kingdom Metazoa; phylum Chordata; class Amphibia; order Anura; family Ranidae; genus Pelophylax; species Pelophylax lessonae. The sequence continues at coordinate 161,708,909 of NC_138775.1, forward strand.
AGTACATAACCTTAGGCAGTAATGATTATGGCCTGATTGCCCTCCTAGCTTCAGGAATGAAGCATTGAGGCCAAACATTCAAAAGTGCTTTCCTGGGCTCATAGGACACTTGCTAAACCCTCCCAAAGGTTAAGAAGGCTTGGTCTGAATACTAATGACGGCACCCATTAATGCTGTCAATGGTGTTTTGCAGGGTAAACATCTAAAAGGCAACACTCTTTCAAAAGAAAAAACATGTGTGTTAACGGGGTTAATAAGATTCCAAAAAAAATATTAATTTGCTAGACATACCAACACCTTCCTCCAGGCCTTGCTGCACTGGGTGTGTTCCCTGCTGCGGATCTTCTGTAAAGGACATAGCAATATGAGCTATCTTGGAAAGAATAAAATATACATCTACATTGTTTGGCACAGTATGATATGGGACCTACCAGGAGGAGGGTCAGCACTGATGTCAACACCCGTGAGTCCGTCTGGGTCGCCAAGCTGCATGGGCTGTGGAGGGGCTGAGATCCGTGCTACAGATGAACAAATTGCAGGTTGGGGAAAAAAAAAGGACAATTGGAAGGGCAAGTATCAAATTCTATTCATGTCACACATAGGATAGTAGTTCATCTTTTCAAAACAACTCACACAATTGACATCCAAGATAATATCCTACCTCGGTGCAAAGCATCCGAATCTAAGTCCTCTCTGGAAAAGATGGTATCGGGTCCTATGATCTGCAAGAAAGGTAATTGATAATCCCAGAGAGAACTTCGTGCACGTTCATCCAGCCGACCTTGTCGGTCATAAAGACCCTCCGCAGCCCATGCAATTAGCTTCTTCCGAACGGACGCACAGATGTCGGTGACCTTCTTCCGCACACTGTCACGGTGGCGAGGTGCTTCACCCAGTGCATTTACAGCGACCCGGATTTCATCCCACAATCTGCGCTTCTCTGTTACAGAGCTAACCGCGGCCCTGGTCCCATGTATCGCCTGATATCTGGCCATATAGGCCTGGACCAGGACACAGCACTGATTGTGGGAGAAACGGGGAAGCCGGGATAATGTGGACAAGCTGACTCGGGTGGACGGACCCTCTCCAGGACTACTGTCAGAAGAGCCAGCTTGTCCACTTGGTGTGTTACCACCTCCCCCGGCTTCCTCCTCTGGGATGGGGATGGTGGACTCCCTCATGGATACAGCTGGAGCCTCCCTCACACCAGAGCCAGACGATCTGCCCACCCTGCCCCCCCTGGCCACCCTGGCCACCCTGCCCCCCATGGCCACCCTGGCCACCCTGCCCCCCCTGGCCACCCTGTCCCTTCTCCTCAGCCTTCCAGTGGGTGGGGCCATGGGAGCACGAGGTGGGCAGAGAATCTGGCTGTCCAGCAGCAGCAAATAGCCCCAGACGCCTAAATCTGAAATGACAAAAGAGAAAACAGAAAAAAACATGATTTGCAGATTGCTCTTCATATACAGTATAATTAGTGAACAGTTACAGAACACACTTACCTAATGGCACAAACAGACTTGGTGGTGGTGGTGGTGGTGGTGGTGGTGGTAGTGGTGAAAGAGCAGAAGAGGCTGCAAAGAAATAGAAAAAAACACATAAGAAAACGCGTATGGGCACAAATCACACGAGGCCCTCCAAACACTTACCTAATGGCACAAACAGACTTGGTGGTGGTGGTGGTGGTGGTGGTGGTAGTGGTGAAAGAGCAGAAGAGGCTGCAAAGAAATAGAAAAAAACACATAAGAAAACGTATATGGGCACAAATCACACGAGGCCCTCCAAACACTTACCTAATGGCACAAACACAGTGGTGGTGGTGGTGGTAGTGGTGAAAGAGCAGAAGAGGCTGCAAAGAAATAGAAAAAAACACATAAGAAAACGCATATGGGCACAAATCACACGAGGCCCTCCAAACACTTACCTAATGGCACAAACACAGTGGTGTTGGTGGTGGTGGTAGTGGTGAAAGAGCAGAAGAGGCTGCAAAGAAATAGAAAAAAACACATAAGAAAATGCATATGGGCACAAATCACACGAGGCCCTCCAAACACTTACCTAATGGCACAAACAGACTTGGTGGTGGTGGTGGTGGTAGTGGTGAAAGAGCAGAAGAGGCTGCAAAGAAATAGAAAAAAACACATAAGAAAACGCATATGGGCACAAATCACACGAGGCCCTCCAAACACTTACCTAATGGCACAAACACAGTGGTGGTGGCGGTGGTGGTGGTGGTGGTAGTGGTGAAAGAGCAGAAGAGGCTGCAAAGAAATAGAAAAAAACACATAAGAAAACTAGGGTTGAGCGGACACCTAGATGTCCGTGTTCGACGGGTTCGGCCGAACTTTAAAAAAAAGTCCGGGTCCGTGTCCCGGACTTTTACCGAACTTTTCCCGGACACCTAACCCCATTGAAGTCAATGGGGACCCGAACTTTAAGGCACTAAAATGGCTCTAAAACACCAAAGGAAAGGGCTAGAGTGCTGCAAATGGCAGCAAAACGTAATTAAGAGCATGGCAAGTGCTCTGCAAACAAATGTGGATAGGGAAATAACTTAAAACAACAAAAAAAAACAGAAAAATAAAACAATGTTCTTCTTCATCTCTGAAGGACGAGGCCCATATGGAGTAGGAGGGAGGTTGAGGTGGTGGTGGATGTGGCGGTGACATAGGCATGCGCACAGGGTGTGCCGGGTGTGCCTGGGCACACCCTAATCACCTAGGGCACATAGCATTGCCAGTGAGGAGATGGGAAAGATCTCCCTCGGACCTGCTCTGCTCTATTTCTCTTTGCCTACAGGTACATGGCCCCGATACATTACTCTCCCTGCTGGCAAACACATGCATGTGTATTTCAACTTTGGGGTGCACACCTTTTTTTTTAAATAATAATTTTTATTGAATTTCACAAGAGAAACAACAAGTACAAACATTCTCATGAAAATAGTTGAAACAAGGCATGTAGTACATAACGTGAGTACAAGAAAAGGGGGGGAGGGAGGGAGGGAGGGAGGAGGGGGGGGAGGGGGGAGGGGGGGTTACTCCAGACAGGACCAGGTGTAGGTTCCAAAACTATAAAATCATCAGTAAGAACATCGACCAATACTGTCAAGGTACATGCAGTAATCATTATGTGCAAGTCAAGCTATCATATGTGCTATCATACGTGTTATCCTATGTGCTAGGACCCAGCTGAGTGGCGAGTAAGCCTAAAGCATCGGCAGATAGGAGTAAAGACCACCGGTCCAGGCAAGCACGGAGAGGATGACAGCCCCCTCCCCGACATCCCAGTGGGAACATAAGCGTCAGGGAGGAGACCGACCCCACCGCCCCGCCCAGCACCATGGTCAGTGCTTATGATATTTCCAGTGTTGCCACGCTTCAGTAAATCTATGAAGCAACATGTCATTAGTTGCTAATGCCTTTTCCAGGCGATAATTATCATTTACTACCGCTACTAACTCAGAGAAAGCCGGGATCTCCAGAGACTTCCATCTGCGCAGAATAAGTATTCTAGCCGCTAGCAGAATATGTAATATCATCTGTCGAAATTTAATTGGGTAATCATCAATACCCAAATTCAACAGCGCCAGTTCCTTCTTCGGAGGACGTAGTATCCCCGTACAGTCCGCTATGCAACTGAAGATTTTTTTCCAGTAACTTGTGAGTGAGGGGCACTCCCATAGCACGTGAATCAGGGTTCCAATGCCACCGCATTCACGCCAACAGTGTGCTGGGGTGGAGGGGAACAGTTTTGAGAGCCTATAAGGCGTATAATACCACCGATTTACAATTTTTAACATGAGTTCCCAGTGGGAGGTGCAGTGTGAATAACGATAGGTGGACGTTAAAGCTCTAGACCATTGTGTCGTGGTGAAAGTGAGCGCCAAATCCTTCTCCCACCTAATCATGGGCACAGATTTTGGGATATCTGCTAAATCAAGGAGACTGTCATAAAAAATAGAGATGCCTTTGGTTGTGCGTGAATCAGTGTGGTAGAACGCCCAGGGCTTAGCAGGTAAATGACCAGTCGTCGGAGGGTGCCCAGCCAAGAAGCTGTGTATGCGGTGGACCGAGAAAAGCAGCGTGGAAGGGAGCCTATAGTCCTTCATCATTGAGGCAGTGGAGCGCAAAGAATCACAGTCGTAGAAATGCGAGATAGAAGTCAGACCCAACCTGGCCAGGTGTGTCAGTTGGAGGGAGGGAATGTGAGCGGACAGGATGGAAACCGGGAGCGACCGGGAGTCTAAGGAGTGTCCGTCCGTCTGCCTCACGCCGGCTAGAGCCAGTCTGCGCCATGCCAGGATCGATGACCGGGACGTGGGGGGCAGCCAAGATAACGTCCATGGGATCCATAAGTCCCCGAGGAGAAGCAGACGGAGATCCCCAGTGGGGGCTAGGTGGCTTTCAAGTTGAACCCAGGGGAGGGAGGTAGAATTGAAGAACCACATACGGAGCTGGACCAGTCTTGTGGACCACAAGTACAGATACAGATCAGGAAGCTTGGCCCCGCCCATGAACTTGGGTAGAGCCAGAGTGGAGGCAGCCACTCGGGCTCTTGCGCCTCCCCAGATAAAGTCTCGCATATTCTTGGAAAGAGCCTCTAAGTACTTTCTAGGGAAGGCCAGTGGGAGGGCACGAAAAAGATATAGGATTTGGGGCAATATCGACATCTTATAGGCGGCCATCCGGCCACCCCAGGAGAGCTCCACTTTGGACATGGCTGCCAATTGTTTTGATGTCTTCTTCAGTAAGACCTCTACATTAGCAGGGAGGAGTCGTTTAACGGTGGGAGTTATAAGTATACCTAGATAGGGAATAGAGTCTACAGTCCAGGGGTAGGGGAAATCTTTCTGAAGACGGTCAGCGACTCGTTTATCAATTCCCAGGTTCAATACTAATGACTTGGATGTGTTCACCTTGTGGTAAGAGACGGAGCTGAATTCTGAGAGCAGTCTATGGACAGCCGGAAGTGAGCGAGTAGGGTCAGTGAGGGCGATAACGATATCGTCCGTGAAGAGGCTAACCGTGTGGGATGCTGACCCCACACGGAACCCCCCTACCTCGCCATCCGATCTAATGGCCTCCGCCAGGGGCTCGATCATCAGGTTGAAAATCGTAGGGGACAGGGGGCACCCCTGGCGGGTGCCATTAGTAATTTGAAATGGAGTCGATGTTACACCAGCAGTGAGGACCTTTGCTGAGGGGCAGGAGTAAAGAGCAAGAATTGCAGACAGTATTGCACCCGAGAAGCCAAATTTCTCCAGTGTGAGCCGCATAAAAAGCCAATTTACCCTATCGAACGCCTTCTCTGCGTCCAGCGTTAGGAGCAGAGAAGGCGTTCTGGAGACCTCAGCCAGGTGGATCAAGTTGATGATCCGCCGGGTAGCATCCGATGTTTTCCTACCTGGCATAAATCCCATTTGGTCATTCTTAACAAGCAGAGGGAGGAGTGGCTGGAGTCGGGACGCCAAGATCTTGGCGTAGATCTTGAGGTCACTGTTGAGAAGGGAAATGGGTCGGTAGTTTGCTGGGAGGCTGGCGTCCTTACCGGGTTTTGGGATAGTGGAGATGTAGGCACCCAACATTTCACTCGGGAATGCAGCTTTGCGAGCGGCCTGATTGAACACGTCCACTAAGTGTGGACCCAGGGTGTCACAATGAATTCTGTAGTATTCATTGCACAAACCATCCGGACCCGGTGATTTTCCATTGGGGAGTAATTTAATGGCTTTGGAAACTTCACATAAAGTGAACGGGGATGATAGGGACTTTCTCTGGTCTTCTGTCAGGGAGGGTAAATGTAACTTGTCCAGGAATTGTTGTATAAGAGCCGGAGTCGGTTGAGGAGTGTCAGGGTCTCGGTTCAGGTTATACAGGGACCCATAAAATTCCGCGAATTCATTCGCGATGTCCCTGGGATGAGTCAGTCTAGCTCCAGTCCGTCCATGTGAGAGATGGGAGATACGCGTGGACACTCTGCGTTGTTTAATCCTGACTGCTAGAGATTTGCCCGCTCTATTCGCATGCGCATAGTACTTGAGCTTGAGCACCCTCAGATGACGGTCAAAGCGTTCCATGAGATGGGCCTTCAGAGAGTCTCTTGCACGGGAGAGTTGCGAGATTAGGTCATGGGTGGGAGAAGATTTGTGTGCTTTCTCAAGGTCACGGATCTCGGTTAAGAGAGCCGTGAGCTTGTGGCTGTATGCCTTACGGAGTCTTGCTGATTGTTGGATGCACACTCCCCGGACGAACACCTTGTGCGCTCCCCAGAGCACCCAGGGGTCCGACACGGAGGAAACATTGATAGCAAAGAATTCTGAGAGCTGGTCCCGAATCAACTTACCAGCAGCTGGGTCCTGAAGCACCTTTACATCACAACGCCAGACCGACGACCGTTCCCTAGGACCGGACTCCTCCAGAACCATCTCCACAGCCGCGTGGTCAGACCACGTGATGTTTCTGATGGCCGAGGAGGAGGCCTTTCCCAGTGAAGGGAGGTCAGTCCAGAACATATCAATACGTGAGTACGATTTGTGTCTGCAGGAATAAAACGAGTAATCCCTTTCCGAACCATGCTGGCAGCGCCAAACATCAAACAATTGCTCGGAGGCCAACAGAGAGGCCAATGAAAGTTGTCGGCCCCGGGCGGGCACCGAGGTGTCAAGCCCCGGGTCGACCACAGAGTTCATATCACCACAAACCACTATATTACCGTAGACATTACTGGAGATTTCCTTTAGCAGTCTGGATAGAAAACGCTTCTGGTGAGTGTTGGGGGCGTAAACCGCCACTAAAGTTAAAGGCAGCGCATTAAAGTCACCCTGAAGAATGAGAAATCTGCCGTCAGGATCTTGGGTCAGGTTGCGGAGTGAGAAGGAAATCGAGTCTCTCAGAGCAATCATCACGCCTCTTTTCTTCACAGGGGCGCTGGCGAAAAAAAGAGTAGGGAAGTTCTTGTGTGAGAACTTGGGCTGATGGTTAAGCTTGAAGTGAGTCTCCTGGATGCATGCCACGTCAGCTCCACTGTTGTTAAGCTCAGTCCAGAGGGAGAACCGCTTGACAGGGTGATTTAGACCATTAACATTTAAAGAAAGGAACTTGATGGTCATGGTATCTTCAGAGACGTAAAAAGGGTCATCTGCATGAGGGCCGAGGGGGGTGCGGGCATGTCAAAGAGCACAAGTCCATCATTCCGACTGGAGTAACAAAACAGGAAGGGAAGGGAAGGCAGGGAGGCTGGGGAAACCAAACAAAGAATAAAAAAGAGTCTAGAGGCAGGTACTACCTGCAACCGAAACAGAGGGGCCAGTAGGTCGCCAAAACCTTGGCCAGGGACTAACGTTGAGCAGGTGTGTGCGGGTGCTGGAGCTCACCTCCGGGTGAGGAGTGTCTAGAGTTAGAACGTTTACGGGACACCACATGCCATTCATCCGAGAGGGTCTGTGGCGAAGGAGGTCCGGAGGATCTCGAGGAGGCAGATGGAGGCTCCGGGATGATTCCCCAGCGGTGTAGCAGAGCCATACCTTCCTCCAGAGAAGCAATTGTGACAGTGCGGCCCTGATGGGTGATGGAAAGTTGAGCCGGGTGTTTCCACTTGTGCACTATTTGGTGGTTCCTCAGGGCTTTTGTTATGGTGGCGAGGTTCCTACGCTTCTGGAGCGTGTGCCTGGAGAGGTCCGGCAGTATCTGCACCTGCGGGAAGTCGCCAGGAAGAGCTTGGAGTTGCCTTGAGGCCATTAGGATTTTGTCCTTAGTCTGAAAAAAGTGCACCCGAAGAAGGACATCACGAGGCAGGTCTTGGGCTATGAAGTGAGGCTTAGGGATCCTATGGATCCTGTCTATCTCCAATTCAGAGGAAGACAAGGAGGGGATCAATGCCGAAAATAGGTCTGTAGCCATTTTGCGCAGGTGTTGGGGCTGGACAGTTTCCGGGATCCCCCTTAATTTTAAGTTATTCCTACGGGACCTGTCCTCCAGGTCTGCAAGCTTGTCCTTGATCCAGTCAATGTCATCAGTATGATCATTATGGGCTGTAATGAGAGTGTTGAGAGACAAAGTACATTTTGTCATAGAGGATTCAACAGAGTCCACCCTCACCTCGAGCTGCTGGACATCTTTCCTTGTTTGAGAGAGACTCTGCATCACATCTGAGTGCAGAGAGGACCATAGGGAGTGAAGCATTCCTTTCAGGAGTGTACCCGAGATCGGGTGGTTCCCCCACCGGGAAGGCAGCGAAGGGGTCTGCAGGAGGTGTGCTCATGCCCCCGGGTTCTGGTGGAGAGGATGCCGCCTGCTCCATCTCGCATCGTTGGGATGGATCGGGGGGGGAGAGCACCAGCGTGGGCGCTGCTTCGCCGGGCTTCTCGAGGAGGGAGAAGGAGGGGTGGAAGCGCCGGAGGAGTTCCCGCTGTCCGGGTTGGCTACTTGCCTGAGCGGTGGCGGCTTGTGGTGTTGGTTCCCGTCCCGGGAAGAAGCGTGCTGTGGGGACCTGCCGGCGCCATCTTGTCTGCTGCCCGCCGCGGTGGAGACAAGGAATCCGTCCAGCTTGCGTGATTGTGAGGTGTTCTTTTTATTCCTCATGGTGCCCGGAGGTTCTGCCACGATCGTGGGGGGTTTTAAACCCGCTGTGAAGGCTGTAGGTGAGCGATGTCCCGGGTGGCCGAGCGGAGCTGAAGATCTATGCGGCCATCTTCAGCGCCGGAAGCCACGCCCCTCGGGGGTGCACACCTTAATGCAATAGGCTGCGCACACCTATGGGCGGTGTAGGTGGAAGCAGCGGTGGAGGAGGACCAGGGCTGGATTAAGAGCATCATGGGCTTGGTGCTGAGGATTTTGAAGGGCCTTAAGGGCCGTGCCTTGCCATGCACCCAGAGGAGGAAGGGTGCAGCCATGCATGCCTAATTCAACATGGGATGCTGTCTCTGAAGCCCATAAACACATCCATGCATCGGCAACTGTCCCTCCTTGTCCGGCCTTCGCGCTGTGTGGGGAGGTTCTGAGGGTGCTGCCTGGGGAAGCGAGCAAAGAAGCCAGACTTCTGTGTTTACAAGTGACAGAAGAGCGGTAACAGTGAATATGGCCAACCCGGGGCCTATATAAAAGGTAGGGGCCTGGAGCTGCAGCTCCAATAGCCCCTACGTTAATCTGGCCCTGAGGAGGAGGACGAGGTAGCCAACACTGCTTCTTTTCACAAATTTTAAATGAGGGTACATCCCAAAAGAGTGAGAAAGAGCAAAAATGGAACAATGGGTGGGTAAGGTCGGTATCCATTGCTATTCTGCACAAGGTACGGAAAAGTCCCGTGGGATCCATGCCTGGTTCATTTTAATGAACGTGAGCTTGTCCACATTGTCTCTGGACAGGCGGCTGCGCTTGTCTGTTATAACGCCCCCAGCCGTGCTAAATACCCGTTCAGATAATACACTGGCTGCAGGGCACGCCAGCACCTCCAAGGCGTAAAGGGCAAGCTCAGGCCATGTGCCCAATTTGGAGACCCAGAAGTTGAAGGGGGCAGACCCCTCATTCACTACATGTAGGCGTGTGCACACATACTGCTCCACCATGTTGGTAAAATGCTGCCTCCTGCTAAGACGTTCCATCTGAGCTGCTGGTGCTGCTGTTTGTTGTGGCGTGCTGACAAAGCTTTTCCACATTTCGGCCATGCTAACCCTGCCTTCTGAGGTGCTGGCGGTGCCCTGGTTGCGTTGGCGACCTCCTCCTCCTCCTCCTCCTCCTCTGCCTTTTGCTTCCACTGCGGCCCCGCTGTCAGATGGGAATGCCAGCAGCATGGCGTCTACCAGCGTGCGCTTGTACTCGCGCATCTTGCGATCACGCTCCAGTGAGTGAATTAAGGACGGTACGTTGTCCTTGTAACGGGGATCCAGCAGCGTGGCCACCCAGTAATCAGCACAAGTTAGAATGTGGGCAACTCGGCGGTCGTTGTGGAGACACTGCAGCATGTAATCGCTCATGTGTGCCAGGCTGCCCAGAGGCAACGAAAGGCTGTCCTCTGTGGGAGGTGTATCGTCCGTGTCCTCTGTATCCCCCCAGCCACGCACCAGTGATGGCCATGAGCTGGCCTGGGTGCCACCCTGCTGTGAACATGGTTCCATCTCCTCCTCCAGCTCCTCCTCCTCCTCATCCTCCTCATCCTCCAGAACTGTGCCCCTGCTGGACAATTGTGTCCCTGGCGTTTGTGTGTGCAGGAACCCACCCTCGGAGCCCCTTGCGAATGACTGCCCTGAAAGCCTTGGAAATGTTACCTCTTCATCCTCCTCCTCATCCTGTGCCACATCCTCTTCCATCATCGCCCGAATTGTTTTTTCAAGGAGGCATAGAAGTGGGATAGTTAAGCTGAGAACGGCGTCATAGCCACTGGCCATGTTGGTGGAGTACTCAAAACAGCGCAACAAGGCACACAGGTCTCGCATGGAGGCCCAGTTATTGGTGGTGAAGTGGTGCTGTTCCGCAGAGCGACTCATGCGTGTGTGCTGCAGCTGAAACTCCACTATGGCCTGCTGCTGCTCGCACAGTCTTTCCAGCATGTGCAAGGTGGAGTTCCACCTTGTGGGCACGTCACATATGAGGCGGTGAGCGGGAAGGCCGAAGTTACGCTGCAGCGCTGCCAGGCGAGCAGCAGCAGGGTGAGAACGCCGAAAGTGCGCACAAACGGCCCGCACTTTCTGCAGCAGCTCTGACATATCGGGGTAGTTTTTAAGGAACCTCTGCACCACCAAATTCAGCACATGCGCCAGGCAAGGGATGTGCATCAAACCGGCTAGGCCCAGAGCTGCTATGAGATTTCGCCCGTTATCGCACACCACCAGGCCGGGCTTGAGGCTCGCTGGCAGCAACCACTCATTTGTCTGCTGTTCCATGCTCCTCCACAACTCCTGCGCGGTGTGTGGTTTGTCCCCCAAACAGGCAAGTTGTAAAACTGCCTGCTGTCATTTACCCCTGGCCGTGCTGAAGTTGGTGGTGAAGGTGTTACGCTGTCCGGATGAGGAGGCGGTAGAGGATGAGGAAGCGGAGTAGGAGGAGTTAGGAACAGGAGGCAAACTGAAGCGCCCTGCAATCCTCGGTGGTGGAAGGACATGCGCCAAATTGCTATCCGCCTCAGGCCCATCCGCCACTGCATTTACCCAGTGTGCCGTTAGGGAGATATAACGCCCCTGACCGTGCTTACTGGTCCACGTATCGGTAGTTAGGTGGACCTTGGCACAGATGGCGTTGCGCAGTGCACACCTGATTTTTTCCCCCACTTGGTTGTGCAGGGAAGGGATGGCTTGCCTGGAAAAGTAGTGGCGGCTGGGCACGACGTACTGTGGGACAGCCACCGACATAAGGTTTTTAAAACTGTGCGTCTCCACCAGACGGAATGACAGCATTTCAAAGGCCAATAATTTTGAAATGCTGGCATTCAGGGCCAGGGATCGCGGGTGGGTAGGGGGGTACTTCCTCTTCCTCTCAAGTGTTTGGGAGATGGAAAGCTGAACGCTTCCACGGGACATTGTGGAGATGGTTGTTGGTGACCCAGGTGGTGGTGTTGCTGACAGATCGTCTGTTTGCGGGGTGGCAGGTGCCGGTATCACTATAGATGTGGCTGGAGCGGCCGAGACTGCAGCAGAAGAGGAAGCAGGATGAGCCAGAGACGTTTCTTGGTTTTGAAGGTGTGTACTCCACTGCAGCTCATGCTTTGCACTTAGATGCCTGATCATGCAGGTTGTGCTCAGGTTGAGAAGGTTTATGCCTCGCTTCAAGCTCTGATTGCACAGGGTGCAAACCACTCGTGTCCTGTCATCAGCACATTTTCTAAAGAACTTCCACGCTAGAGAACTCCTTTGAGCTGACTTTTGTGCGCTCGTTCCCTTGCTGCGTTGGGCAGTAGTGGGCGTAGTGTCTAGGGCACGGCCGCTCCGCTTCTGCACCCTGCTCCCTCTTCTGCTGTGTTGGTGGCTCTGTGCGACCACCGCCTCTTCCTCCAAACTACTCAGGTCACCTGCATGACGTTCATTCCATGTGGGGTCGAGGACCTCATCGTCCTCCACATCATCTTCCACCCAGTCTTCACCCCTGCCCTCCTTGTCGGTCTCCACAATGCTGAACGCCGCAGCAGTTGGCACCTGCGTTTCGTCATCATCGGAGACGTGCTGCGATGATCCTTGCATGTACTCATCTTGAGAAATAAGTGGTTGGGCATTGCTGCACTCAATCTCTTCCACTTCTGGGGCAGGGCTAGGTGGATGGCCCTGGGAAACCCTGCTGACAGAGTCATCAAAAAGAAGAAGAGACTGCTGTATGGCTTGGGGCTCAGACTGCTTGCCTGATTTGCAAGGGGGTGATGTGAAAGACGGTTGGACATCGGCTGCAGGTGCCAACTGTGACCTTTCTGCAGTAGACTGGGTGGGAGACAATGTGAAGGAACTGGAGGCACTGTCAGCAGCAAACCAATCTACTATCGCCTCCACTTGTTCTGGCCTCATCACTTCTAGGGGCGTATGATGCCCTACCAAATACTGATGCAGGTTCTGTCGCCTACTCACACTTGAGGAAGGTGTTTTACTTGTGCGTGTAGCTGGCACAGATCGACCACGTCCTCTCCTTGCAACAGGAGCTCTACCAGCAGCACCACGACCCAGGCCATGGCCCTTATTTGACGGTCTCCTCATATTTCTGTAATTTAAGATCTTGCCCTAGAAAGGTTTTTATTGAATAGCGGAATAGGAAATATGATCCAAAAAAGTGTATGTATCTCGCACGTACAAAACCACACTAGGCCCCAATTACTATTGTTTCTACCCCTAAAAGGATGGATGAGGAGTAGGAGGAGTATGGAACATACAGCACCCTCAAATCTTCAGAAGTATGAGATGAACCCCAAAAACTTGGAAAGGTGGATCTCACACGTACCGACACAGACTATCACGCAATTTAATTGATCCCCAAAGGTTTTAATTGAATAGCGGAATAGAAAATATGATCAAAAAGAAAGTGTATGTATCTCACACGTACACCACCACACTAGGCCCCAATTACTATTGTTTGTACCCCTAAAAGGATGGTTGAGCAGTAGGAGGAGGAGTATGGAACAGGCAGCACCCTCAAATCTTCAGAAGTATGAGATGAACCCCAAAAACTTGGAAAGGTGGATCTCACACGTACCGACACAGACTATCACGCAATTTAATTGATCCCCAAAGGTTTTAATTGAATAGCGGAATAGAAAATATGATCAAAAAGAAAGTGTATGTATCTCACACGTACACCACCACACTAGGCCCCAATTACTATTGTTTGTACCCCTAAAAGGATGGTTGAGGAGTAGGATGAGGAGTATGGAACAGGCAGCACCCTCAAATCTTCAGAAGTATGAGATGAACCCCAAAAACTTAGAAAGGTGGATCTCACACGTACCGACACAGACTATCACGCAATTTAATTGATCCCCAAAGGATTTAATTGAATAGCGGAATAGAAAATATGATCAAAAAGAAAGTGTATGTATCTCACACGTACACCACCACACTAGGCCCCAATTACTATTGTTTGTACCCCTAAAAGGATGGTTGAGCAGTAGGAGGAGGAGTATGGAACAGGCAGCACCCTCAAATCTTCAGAAGTATGAGATGAACCCCAAAAACTTGGAAAGGTGGATCTCACACGTACCGACACAGACTATCACGCAATTTAATTGATCCCCAAAGGTTTTAATTGAATAGCGGAATAGAAAATATGATCAAAAAGAAAGTGTATGTATCTCACACGTACACCACCACACTAGGCCCCAATTACTATTGTTTGTACCCCTAAAAGGATGGTTGAGCAGTAGGAGGAGGAGTATGGAACAGGCAGCACCCTCAAATCTTCAGAAGTATGAGATTGTGTTCACTGTACCCCACAAAGATTGTGTTCACTGCACCCCACAAAGATTGTGTTCACTGCACCTCAAAAAGGATTTTGTTCACTGCACCCCACAAAGATTGTGTTCACTGCACCCTAAAAGGATTTTGTTCACTGCACCCCAAAAAGATTGTGTTCACTGTACCCCCCAAAGATTGTGTTCACTGCACCCCACAAAGATTCTGTTCCCTGTACCCCACAAAGATTGTGTTCACTGCACCCCACAAAGGATTTTGTTCACTGCACCCCAAAAAGATTGTGTTCACTGCACCCCAAAAAGATGTTGTTCACTGCACCCCAAAAAGGATTTTGTTCACTGCACCCCAAAAAGATTGTGTTCACTGCACCCACAAAGATTGTGTTCACTGCACCCCACAAAGGATTTTGTTCACTGCACCCCAAAAAGATTGTGTTCACTGTACCCCCCAAAGATTGTGTTCACTGCACCCCACAAAGGATTTTGTTCACTGCACCCCAAAAAGATTGTGTTCACTGTACCCCCCAAAGATTGTGTTCACTGCACCCCACAAAGATTCTGTTCACTGTACCCCACAAAGATTGTGTTCACTGCACCCCACAAAGGATTTTGTTCACTGCACCCCAAAAAGATTGTGTTCACTGCACCCCAAAAAGGATGTTGTTCACTGCACCCCAAAAAGGATTTTGTTCACTGCACCCCAAAAAGATTGTGTTCACTGCACCCCACAAAGATTGTGTTCACTGCACCCCACAAAGGATTTTGTTCACTGCACCCCAAAAAGATTGTGTTCACTGTACCCCCCAAAGATTGTGTTCACTGCACCCCACAAAGGATTTTGTTCACTGCACCCCAAAAAGATTGTGTTCACTGTACCCCCCAAAGATTGTGTTCACTGCACCCCACAAAGATTGTGTTCACTGCACCCCACAAAGGATTTTGTTCACTGCACCCCAAAAAGATTGTGTTCACTGCACCCCAAAAAGGATTTTGTTCACTGCACCCCAAAAAGGATGTTGTTCGCTGCACCCCAAAAAGGATTTTGTTCACTGCACCCCAAAAAGATTGTGTTCACTGCACCCCACAAAGATTGTGTTCACTGCACCCCAAAAAGATTGTGTTCACTGCACCCCAAAAAGGATTTTGTTCACTGCACCCCAAAAAGGATGTTGTTCACTGCACCCCAAAAAGGATGTTGTTCACTCCACCCCAAAAAGATTGTGTTCACTGCACCCCACAAAGATTGTGTTCACTGCACCCCAAAAAGGATTTTGTTCACTGCACCCCAAAAAGATTGTGTTCACTGCACCCCACAAAGATTGTGTTCACTGCACCCCAAAAAGGATGTTGTTCACTCCACCCCAAAAAGATTGTGTTCACTGCACCCCACAAAGATTGTGTTCACTGCACCCTACAAAGGATTTTGTTCACTGCACCCCAAAAAGATTGTGTTCACTGCACCCCAAAAAGGATGTTGTTCACTGCACCCCAAAAAGGATTTTGCTCACTGCACCCCAAAAAGATTTTGTTCACTGCACCCCAAAAAGGACGTTGGTCACTGCACCCCAAAAAGATTGTGTTCACTGCAGCCCAAAAAGATTGTGTTCACTGCAGCTCACACACAGAAAAATGGATGTGGATCACTGACACCTGCCTATCTCCTATCCCACACCACACAGCAATATCGATTGTAGTTTGTAGAACACAGTTTCCCTAAAATTCAGCAGCAGCAGCCTCTCCCTAACAGGATTGAGAAGAGATCGTAGATCAGGATTGAGTGCAGAGTCACCCCACCCCCCACACAGCAATATCGATTGTACTTTGTAGAAGACACTGACCCTATAATTCAGCAGACTCTATCCCTAAAATGCCTACAACTCGCCCTGCCTAAACACTCCGACCTGTCCCTCAATTCTATCCGGACACAAATGGTTTTTTCCTGCCTGTCTTTCCCTAATCAGCAGCCAGCACGTTGATGTGTGCTCTGTCCCTGATCTAAGCAGCAGAATGAAGACGCTGCGGCTGCCTGGAACTTATAAAGACTTGGTCACATGCTTCAGACGGCCAATCACAGCTACTGAGACATTTGCAGGCATGGCTGGGATGGCTTAAGGCACACCAGTTAAACGATTGTTGATTGGCTGTTGAAAGCCCGCCATGAAAAGAGCGCCAAAGCATGCAAAACCCGGAAATAAAACGACTGAACACGGATTTTTACCCGAACATACAGTAAAGTGTCCGTGTCTGTGTTCGGGTACAAAAAATCCAATTATTCGGTACGAACACGAATAATACAGTCCGTGTTCGCTCAACACTAAAGAAAACGCATATGGGCACAAATCACACGAGGCCCTCCAAACAGTTACCTAATGGCACAAACAGACTTGGTGGTGGTGGTGGTGGTGGTGGTAGTGGTGAAAGAGCAGAAGAGGCTGCAAAGAAATAGAAAAAAACACATAAGAAAATGCATATGGGCACAAATCACACGAGGCGCTCCAAACACTTACCTAATGGCACAAACAGACTTGGTGGGGGTGGTGGTGTAATCTTTTATAGGCCAAAGGAGGCTGCAAACATTAAACATACATGAGAAATCGCATGACCTACATACGTGCACATAATAAATTACAGTTATCAGGAAAGCAAAAATGGTGTCTTTGGAAGCTGGGAAGGTAAGGGGGCAGGTTTAGATGCCAAATCTAGACTGCACACCTTTAACAAACATGAGAAAACACATGTCAAAACCACATGCACATGGGGCCAACTGCCAATGATTAAAAGACACTTGAGGGGTTCACAAGCTATTGTGGGTTGGAGGGGATTCACCATAGACAACTTAAGCACACCCAAGATAAGTACAAATTCTCTATTTCAGTAAACAATAACGATGAGCAAGAACACACAAACAGACAGATCTATATATATATATATATATATATATATATATATATAGAGAGAGAGAGAGAGAGAATTTTTTTTTTTTTTTTTGGGAGAGAGAGATACAATTGTCTTACCTCAAGATAATGTATATGTAAATAAGTGCCAAAGTACTTCTTAAATAATATTAAAATTGATGTGTCTTAATGTATACAATAATACAATCCGATATAATTTACACAATAAATATAATAGGTGATGAAATATTCATAAAAAAATATATAAATCTTATTGAAACCAACTATATCCATCCATTATACAGTGAAAAATTTATATAAAATTAAGATCGGTGACTTATTTAAATATAAAAAGTGCTTAAATAAGTGATAACCAATAAAGTGCTAAAGTGTCCTTTTAAAATTATTTTTATAAATATATAATGTGATGAACACAATCTTCTTAATCCAAATTTCACATGCAGGTGCTTCGTGCGGTGCCCACTAGGTGTCCTAAGCGCTCACCTCACTGCTCCTTTAAAAGAGCCTTATGTTGTATTCCCCAGTATGCTGTTCCTTCCTCCTTATTGGCATATATGTACCATTATAAATCCTTGATTATATCTCCCTTGTAAATGCAGCTATCTTCCAGGGGATATAAGCGGTTCTTTGTATCTCCAAAAAAATCAAATTGGGCCCAACATAGTGAAGTACGTCCCATAAATTTTATTTAAAAAAAGAGAGAGTAACACTCACATTGCTTTTCGTCTTGTTTCAAGCATAACATACAATCCTTTGCCGATACGTCACTTCCGGTTTAGCTATCCTACGCGTTACGCTGCGTCATCACGCAGCTTCTTCCAGGGATACCTGCCTTCCGTTGTGACGTCCTTTTTAAAGCACTAGAGCCGGAAACGGATGTTCCGTCATTTGCCGTATTTACATCTATTATTCTTTAGACCGGATGTAAACAAACGGCCATTTTATTGGAGTCATATACGTTTCTCATACCTCTTAATGCAATAATGCAATGCAATTTAAGTATCCATCCCCAATTACTTCCTTCATATTGATTAAACCATATATTTATTAAAACCATATATTTATTTCTGATATTAAAACCTTACTAAAACCTTCTGATACCCGTAAGTGACGTAGCAGCAATGAATATAGTACTAATTATATACATACAACAGTATATTTAATACAACCACAATATAGATACAAATAATTATAAATAATTATACCTTCACCTTACTATATTTTTATATATATACCCTTATGTTTTATTAATTATTTTCTAACGGACCTCAATATTTTTATTTATATTCTTCTATCTATATTCCTCTGGAACCTTTTTTAATCTATTTTTCTAATTAATCTAACCCATTTATAGTATTTATTTATTAATTCATTAAATATTTTAAATACTACTATAATTTAATATTAAGTAATCTATAATGTATCCCTTAAATAATCTACTTTTTCTGGACTTCGGGGTGTGTTTATTCAAGTATATCAGTTCCTGTATAAAAACATTTAAAATGTTCTAAAATCTATAATATTTTTAAAAATCACTAATAAAACAATTCAGGTCAAATTCAATATTCAACCCATTTGGTGTCAGACAATCTAATGTATGAATCCAGTAAGATTCTCTTTGACTTAAAGTGCGGACTTTGTGGCTACCTCGCCAATGTTTTTTGTACGGTTCAATCGCCCAAAATCTTAAATGTGTGGGGTCTCTCTTGTGGTATTGGTCGAAATGTCTAGATACACTGTGTCTCTCAAAACCATTTTCAATATTTTTCACATGTTCTTTTATTCTTATTCTTAATAATCTCTTCGTGCGGCCCACATACTGTAGGCCGCAACTACATTCCAATCCATAGACCACTCCTTCTGTGTTGCATCCAATAAAATCTTTTATTTTATATACCTTATTATTTCTTGTAGATTTAAACTCGTTTACTTTTCCTTTTGGTTTTGTCCTGAGGCATGCATAGCATCTTTTGCATGGGTAGAACCCTTTTCCTGTGAAAAAAGTGCCTAGTGCTTTGGGAGGATCCATTACTGTTTTTACCAACATATTTCTTATAGTTGGTGCACGTTTATATATAAACGCTGGGTTTTCTGGTAGTATGTTTCTTAGATGTTTATCCTTCTTCAGTATGTGCCAGTGTTTTTTTACGACTTTTTCCACCTTCTTATGTTGCATACTGTATTCCATGACTATAGGTACTTTCTCCATAAATTTGTTCTGAATTTTGTTTTTATCTTCCAGTAGACTCTTCCTCTCTACCTTTTTAACTTCATCAATTTTTCTTTTTATAAACGTTGTTTCGTAGCCTTTTTCTATAAACCTCTTACCTATAATGTCTGCCTGTTGTTCAAACTCTTCTGCTTTGGTACAGTTTCTCTTTATTCTCAAGAGTTGGCCTTTTGGGATGTTGAAGATCCAATTTTTGTGATGACAGCTATTGGTTGGAAAGTAACTGTTCTTATCTACCTCTTTAAAGTGGGTACTTGTAATAATTTTACCATTTTCTTGTCTAATCGCTAGATCTAGGTACTTTACTTCAACATTGCTGATCTCCCACGATAATCTGATATTTTTTTCATTTTCATTTAATTTATTTAAAAATTCAATTAAAATCTCCTTTTCTCCTTGCCATAAAATAATTCCGTCATCTATAAACCTTTTGTATAAAATCATTTCTTCTGGTATATCGTTAAAAATATTGTCCTCTTCCCATTGCGCCATAAAAATATTCGCAACACTAGGTGCAAATTTCGAACCCATTGCAACTCCGACTTTCTGATAATAATATATTTTCTTGTACCAAAAGTAGTTTTTCTTTAAACAAAAATCCAGGCATTTGATTAAGAATTTTCTTTGTTTACAGATAAAATTGGTATATTTCCTCAGTGCCCATTTCACGGCTTCACATGCCTCATGATGATTGATTATGGTATAAAGTGCTGCTACGTCAATTGTGGCCATATAAATATTATTATTAAAATGAGGTAGATTTTCCATTATTTGGAGGATATGTTTCGTGTCTTTTACATATGCTGTTGTTGCTGGAACTATTGGTTGTAAGTAAGTGTCTATATACTGGCCTAGTCTTGCTGTTAGAGACTCTATCCCATTGACTATAGGTCTCGGAGGTGGATCTTCCTTATTTTTATGTAATTTTGGTATTGTATATATTACAGGGGTTCTGCAAGACTCAGGTACTAGATATTTTGCCTCTTTTTTCGTTAATATATCTTTCTTCAGGCCTAGATGCACTAGTTGTTCTAATTCTTTTCTATATTTTCCAACCGGATTACTCAATAATTTTTCATACGTATGTTCATCTCCCAGCATTTCAGTCATTTTCTCCTCATATTTTTCTTTTGTGACAATCACAATTCCTCCTCCCTTGTCCGCCGGCCTTATTACTATGTCTTTTCTCTTCTTCAATCTGTTCAGGCCTGTTTTCATTGCTCTGGACTCTTCATATTTATTGATCTTCATACCTTTTACTTCATCTAAAACCAAATCCTTAAAAACACCTATATATCTGTTATCTTTGATCTGTGGATTAAAAGTTGACTTGTTCCTTAAAGTGCTATGTTGAATATCTTCCTTGTTTGAGGTAGTTGTTGTCTGTTTCCCTACATTCCTAATTGAGGTAGTCGTTGTAGCTTTAACTGGATTACTTAATATGTATTTCTTTATGTTTAATTGTCTCACATACTTCTGAATACCTATGTATGTGCTGAATTTATCTAGATTTTTTTTCGGTGCATATTTTAATCCTTTGTCTAACACAATCATTTCTTCTTGTGTTATACTTTTTTCACTTAGATTAAACACCCCTTGTCCTATTTGTTTCTTTTCCTTTTGTTGTCTCTTTCTTCCTCTACTTCCTCTCTTTTTTCTGTGTTGTTTCTCTGATTTTTTGGTTCTTCTTTCTTTTTTGGTGTATGGGTATCCTGGCCCTTCTCTAAAAAAGGCCTACTTTGATCTTTTTCTTTTCTTTGTTCTCTAGTTCTTTCTTCCTCTCTATATTGATGTTGAGGTTCTCTTCTGTTTTCTTCTTGGTAGTTTTCTAATGGAGCATAATAATTTCTGACCGGTATTGGACTTCTTTCTCTTCCTTGAAAATGCTGGGAGATGAACATACGTATGAAAAATTATTGAGTAATCCGGTTGGAAAATATAGAAAAGAATTAGAACAACTAGTGCATCTAGGCCTGAAGAAAGATATATTAACGAAAAAAGAGGCAAAATATCTAGTACCTGAGTCTTGCAGAACCCCTGTAATATATACAATACCAAAATTACATAAAAATAAGGAAGATCCACCTCCGAGACCTATAGTCAATGGGATAGAGTCTCTAACAGCAAGACTAGGCCAGTATATAGACACTTACTTACAACCAATAGTTCCAGCAACAACAGCATATGTAAAAGACACGAAACATATCCTCCAAATAATGGAAAATCTACCTCATTTTAATAATAATATTTATATGGCCACAATTGACGTAGCAGCACTTTATACCATAATCAATCATCATGAGGCATGTGAAGCCGTGAAATGGGCACTGAGGAAATATACCAATTTTATCTGTAAACAAAGAAAATTCTTAATCAAATGCCTGGATTTTTGTTTAAAGAAAAACTACTTTTGGTACAAGAAAATATATTATTATCAGAAAGTCGGAGTTGCAATGGGTTCGAAATTTGCACCTAGTGTTGCGAATATTTTTATGGCGCAATGGGAAGAGGACAATATTTTTAACGATATACCAGAAGAAATGATTTTATACAAAAGGTTTATAGATGACGGAATTATTTTATGGCAAGGAGAAAAGGAGATTTTAATTGAATTTTTAAATAAATTAAATGAAAATGAAAAAAATATCAGATTATCGTGGGAGATCAGCAATGTTGAAGTAAAGTACCTAGATCTAGCGATTAGACAAGAAAATGGTAAAATTATTACAAGTACCCACTTTAAAGAAGTAGATAAGAACAGTTACTTTCCAACCAATAGCTGTCATCACAAAAATTGGATCTTCAACATCCCAAAAGGCCAACTCTTGAGAATAAAGAGAAACTGTACCAAAGCAGAAGAGTTTGAACAACAGGCAGACATTATAGGTAAGAGGTTTATAGAAAAAGGCTACGAAACAACGTTTATAAAAAGAAAAATTGATGAAGTTAAAAAGGTAGAGAGGAAGAGTCTACTGGAAGATAAAAACAAAATTCAGAACAAATTTATGGAGAAAGTACCTATAGTCATGGAATACAGTATGCAACATAAGAAGGTGGAAAAAGTCGTAAAAAAACACTGGCACATACTGAAGAAGGATAAACATCTAAGAAACATACTACCAGAAAACCCAGCGTTTATATATAAACGTGCACCAACTATAAGAAATATGTTGGTAAAAACAGTAATGGATCCTCCCAAAGCACTAGGCACTTTTTTCACAGGAAAAGGGTTCTACCCATGCAAAAGATGCTATGCATGCCTCAGGACAAAACCAAAAGGAAAAGTAAACGAGTTTAAATCTACAAGAAATAATAAGGTATATAAAATAAAAGATTTTATTGGATGCAACACAGAAGGAGTGGTCTATGGATTGGAATGTAGTTGCGGCCTACAGTATGTGGGCCGCACGAAGAGATTATTAAGAATAAGAATAAAAGAACATGTGAAAAATATTGAAAATGGTTTTGAGAGACACAGTGTATCTAGACATTTCGACCAATACCACAAGAGAGACCCCACACATTTAAGATTTTGGGCGATTGAACCGTACAAAAAACATTGGCGAGGTAGCCACAAAGTCCGCACTTTAAGTCAAAGAGAATCTTACTGGATTCATACATTAGATTGTCTGACACCAAATGGGTTGAATATTGAATTGGACCTGAATTGTTTTATTAGTGATTTTTAAAAATATTATAGATTTTAGAACATTTTAAATGTTTTTATACAGGAACTGATATACTTGAATAAACACACCCCGAAGTCCAGAAAAAGTAGATTATTTAAGGGATACATTATAGATTACTTAATATTAAATTATAGTAGTATTTAAAATATTTAATGAATTAATAAATAAATACTATAAATGGGTTAGATTAATTAGAAAAATAGATTAAAAAAGGTTCCAGAGGAATATAGATAGAAGAATATAAATAAAAATATTGAGGTCCGTTAGAAAATAATTAATAAAACATAAGGGTATATATATAAAAATATAGTAAGGTGAAGGTATAATTATTTATAATTATTTGTATCTATATTGTGGTTGTATTAAATATACTGTTGTATGTATATAATTAGTACTATATTCATTGCTGCTACGTCACTTACGGGTATCAGAAGGTTTTAGTAAGGTTTTAATATCAGAAATAAATATATGGTTTTAATAAATATATGGTTTAATCAATATGAAGGAAGTAATTGGGGATGGATACTTAAATTGCATTGCATTATTGCATTAAGAGGTATGAGAAACGTATATGACTCCAATAAAATGGCCGTTTGTTTACATCCGGTCTAAAGAATAATAGATGTAAATACGGCAAATGACGGAACATCCGTTTCCGGCTCTAGTGCTTTAAAAAGGACGTCACAACGGAAGGCAGGTATCCCTGGAAGAAGCTGCGTGATGACGCAGCGTAACGCGTAGGATAGCTAAACCGGAAGTGACGTATCGGCAAAGGATTGTATGTTATGCTTGAAACAAGACGAAAAGCAATGTGAGTGTTACTCTATCTTTTTTTAAATAAAATTTATGGGACGTACTTCACTATGTTGGGCCCAATTTGATTTTTTTGGAGATACAAAGAACCGCTTATATCCCCTGGAAGATAGCTGCATTTACAAGGGAGATATAATCAAGGATTTATAATGGTACATATATGCCAATAAGGAGGAAGGAACAGCATACTGGGGAATACAACATAAGGCTCTTTTAAAGGAGCAGTGAGGTGAGCGCTTAGGACACCTAGTGGGCACCGCACGAAGCACCTGCATGTGAAATTTGGATTAAGAAGATTGTGTTCATCACATTATATATTTATAAAAATAATTTTAAAAGGACACTTTAGCACTTTATTGGTTATCACTTATTTAAGCACTTTTTATATTTAAATAAGTCACCGATCTTAATTTTATATAAATTTTTCACTGTATAATGGATGGATATAGTTGGTTTCAATAAGATTTATATTTTTTTTATGAATATTTCATCACCTATTATATTTATTGTGTAAATTATATCGGATTGTATTATTGTATACATTAAGACACATCAATTTTAATATTATTTAAGAAGTACTTTGGCACTTATTTACATATATATATATTTTATTTATGTTATTTAAAGCACTTTTAAAGCGCGGTACTCCCCCCAACTTTATTTATCTTTATTGTGTAGGTTACCAATTTTAGTACCTGCAGCATTAAAGGTGCCTATTTTGTAGACAACAATTAGAGAAGACAGCGCGAGAATTTCACCAACCCTCTATATTTATAGTTTACAACCAAACAATTAATTCTTGCAGCAGTCATGGAAATCTTTAATTTTGTTGAGGAAAGAGAAATCGATTTTGATGAGATATTTAATCCAGAGTCTAAAAGCAGTTTTAAAGAAGGTGATGTAGGTGGCTTGATTAGAAAACTTAGACATAACATGGAAAAGAAAATAAGCCTTTGGTGGGATATCAATACATTTAATAAATATATAAAAGAAAAAATAGTACCAAGGAGATTAAGATGGGAAGTGCCAATAAATGATGGTCTATTAGACAAAGATGCAGTTGAAGAATGGTACCATTTTTTTAATGATAAGGGCCTAGAATTGATCCAATTTTTGCTTAAGAGGAAACAAAGAAAGTTCAAAAGAATAGAAAATTGTATAACAGAATTAAAAGAAGCACTAGAGCCACATAAAGAAACAGCGGAATTCACAAGATTAACAGCACAATTGAATAAGGACCTCATGTCCAAAGACAAAGAGGTACAACAAAGGAAGACTAAGAAATATAATAGAGACATCAATGATTATAAAGAAGATAAAGTATTCAAATGGCAGAACAAGTTGGATGATCTGGACCCGATTTCAACATATTCAACCCCAGAAAAAACAGTGAGATTAGATCTGACCCCGATCAGATCAGGAAGTATAAGTATAATGGAAACACCAAGATCACAACAAAGAAGCCCAAGAGCATCTAATGACTACAGTAATTCCACACCATATCATGATACCTCTGAACATCAAGAAGAAAGATATAAGGAAAGAAGGAATAGTGGATTTGAACAGAGAAGATCAGAACACCAGAATCATTATGAATCAAGAGATTATCAGAGAGGATATGGAGAACCACAATATCAACAGAATTATCAAAATCCGCAATATAATGGAGGATACCAATATTACCCACCGAGACATATGGAACAGACAGCACCAAGAGGACATCATACCCCAAATAATGGATGGAGGAGACCGCCCTATTGGAGAAATAATAGGAGACCCTATTATAATGGACCAAGAAGGGGCCCTCCGCAAGAACAACCTTATTACAATAATGCACCTAGATGGGGCCCACCACCTCAACAGCCATACTATAATGAATATAGAAGAGGACCACCAGAACAGAATTTTCAAGGAAGAGAAAGAAGTCCAATACCGGTCAGAAATTATTATGCTCCATTAGAAAACTACCAAGAAGAAAACAGAAGAGAACCTCAACATCAATATAGAGAGGAAGAAAGAACTAGAGAACAAAGAAAAGAAAAATATCAAAGTAGGCCTTTTTTAGAGAAGGGCCAGGATACCCATACACCAAAAAAGAAAGAAGAACCAAAAAATCAGAGAAACAACACAGAAAAAAGAGAGGAAGTAGAGGAAGAAAGAGACAACAAAAGGAAAAGAAACAAATAGGACAAGGGGTGTTTAATCTAAGTGAAAAAAGTATAACACAAGAAGAAATGATTGTGTTAGACAAAGGATTAAAATATGCACCGAAAAAAAATCTAGATAAATTCAGCACATACATAGGTATTCAGAAGTATGTGAGACAATTAAACATAAAGAAATACATATTAAGTAATCCAGTTAAAGCTACAACGACTACCTCAATTAGGAATGTAGGGAAACAGACAACAACTACCTCAAACAAGGAAGATATTCAACATAGCACTTTAAGGAACAAGTCAACTTTTAATCCACAGATCAAAGATAACAGATATATAGGTGTTTTTAAGGATTTGGTTTTAGATGAAGTAAAAGGTATGAAGATCAATAAATATGAAGAGTCCAGAGCAATGAAAACAGGCCTGAACAGATTGAAGAAGAGAAAAGACATAGTAATAAGGCCGGCGGACAAGGGAGGAGGAATTGTGATTGTCACAAAAGAAAAATATGAGGAGAAAATGACTGAAATGCTGGGAGATGAACATACGTATGAAAAATTATTGAGTAATCCGGTTGGAAAATATAGAAAAGAATTAGAACAACTAGTGCATCTAGGCCTGAAGAAAGATATATTAACGAAAAAAGAGGCAAAATATCTAGTACCTGAGTCTTGCAGAACCCCTGTAATATATACAATACCAAAATTACATAAAAATAAGGAAGATCCACCTCCGAGACCTATAGTCAATGGGATAGAGTCTCTAACAGCAAGACTAGGCCAGTATATAGACACTTACTTACAACCAATAGTTCCAGCAACAACAGCATATGTAAAAGACACGAAACATATCCTCCAAATAATGGAAAATCTACCTCATTTTAATAATAATATTTATATGGCCACAATTGACGTAGCAGCACTTTATACCATAATCAATCATCATGAGGCATGTGAAGCCGTGAAATGGGCACTGAGGAAATATACCAATTTTATCTGTAAACAAAGAAAATTCTTAATCAAATGCCTGGATTTTTGTTTAAAGAAAAACTACTTTTGGTACAAGAAAATATATTATTATCAGAAAGTCGGAGTTGCAATGGGTTCGAAATTTGCACCTAGTGTTGCGAATATTTTTATGGCGCAATGGGAAGAGGACAATATTTTTAACGATATACCAGAAGAAATGATTTTATACAAAAGGTTTATAGATGACGGAATTATTTTATGGCAAGGAGAAAAGGAGATTTTAATTGAATTTTTAAATAAATTAAATGAAAATGAAAAAAATATCAGATTATCGTGGGAGATCAGCAATGTTGAAGTAAAGTACCTAGATCTAGCGATTAGACAAGAAAATGGTAAAATTATTACAAGTACCCACATTAAAGAAGTAGATAAGAACAGTTACTTGCCAACCAATAGCTGTCATCACAAAAATTGGATCTTCAACATCCCAAAAGGCCAACTCTTGAGAATAAAGAGAAACTGTACCAAAGCAGAAGAGTTTGAACAACAGGCAGACATTATAGGTAAGAGGTTTATAGAAAAAGGCTACGAAACAACGTTTATAAAAAGAAAAATTGATGAAGTTAAAAAGGTAGAGAGGAAGAGTCTACTGGAAGATAAAAACAAAATTCAGAACAAATTTATGGAGAAAGTACCTATAGTCATGGAATACAGTATGCAACATAAGAAGGTGGAAAAAATCGTAAAAAAACACTGGCACATACTGAAGAAGGATAAACATCTAAGAAACATACTACCAGAAAACCCAGCGTTTATATATAAACGTGCACCAACTATAAGAAATATGTTGGTAAAAACAGTAATGGATCCTCCCAAAGCACTAGGCACTTTTTTCACAGGAAAAGGGTTCTACCCATGCAAAAGATGCTATGCATGCCTCAGGACAAAACCAAAAGGAAAAGTAAACGAGTTTAAATCTACAAGAAATAATAAGGTATATAAAATAAAAGATTTTATTGGATGCAACACAGAAGGAGTGGTCTATGGATTGGAATGTAGTTGCGGCCTACAGTATGTGGGCCGCACGAAGAGATTATTAAGAATAAGAATAAAAGAACATGTGAAAAATATTGAAAATGGTTTTGAGAGACACAGTGTATCTAGACATTTCGACCAATACCACAAGAGAGACCCCACACATTTAAGATTTTGGGCGATTGAACCGTACAAAAAACATTGGCGAGGTAGCCACAAAGTCCGCACTTTAAGTCAAAGAGAATCTTACTGGATTCATACATTAGATTGTCTGACACCAAATGGGTTGAATATTGAATTGGACCTGAATTGTTTTATTAGTGATTTTTAAAAATATTATAGATTTTAGAACATTTTAAATGTTTTTATACAGGAACTGATATACTTGAATAAACACACCCCGAAGTCCAGAAAAAGTAGATTATTTAAGGGATACATTATAGATTACTTAATATTAAATTATAGTAGTATTTAAAATATTTAATGAATTAATAAATAAATACTATAAATGGGTTAGATTAATTAGAAAAATAGATTAAAAAAGGTTCCAGAGGAATATAGATAGAAGAATATAAATAAAAATATTGAGGTCCGTTAGAAAATAATTAATAAAACATAAGGGTATATATATAAAAATATAGTAAGGTGAAGGTATAATTATTTATAATTATTTGTATCTATATTGTGGTTGTATTAAATATACTGTTGTATGTATATAATTAGTACTATATTCATTGCTGCTACGTCACTTACGGGTATCAGAAGGTTTTAGTAAGGTTTTAATATCAGAAATAAATATATGGTTTTAATAAATATATGGTTTAATCAATATGAAGGAAGTAATTGGGGATGGATACTTAAATTGCATTGCATTATTGCATTAAGAGGTATGAGAAACGTATATGACTCCAATAAAATGGCCGTTTGTTTACATCCGGTCTAAAGAATAATAGATGTAAATACGGCAAATGACGGAACATCCGTTTCCGGCTCTAGTGCTTTAAAAAGGACGTCACAACGGAAGGCAGGTATCCCTGGAAGAAGCTGCGTGATGACGCAGCGTAACGCGTAGGATAGCTAAACCGGAAGTGACGTATCGGCAAAGGATTGTATGTTATGCTTGAAACAAGACGAAAAGCAATGTGAGTGTTACTCTATCTTTTTTTAAATAAAATTTATGGGACGTACTTCACTATGTTGGGCCCAATTTGATTTTTTTGGAGATACAAAGAACCGCTTATATCCCCTGGAAGATAGCTGCATTTACAAGGGAGATATAATCAAGGATTTATAATGGTACATATATGCCAATAAGGAGGAAGGAACAGCATACTGGGGAATACAACATAAGGCTCTTTTAAAGGAGCAGTGAGGTGAGCGCTTAGGACACCTAGTGGGCACCGCACGAAGCACCTGCATGTGAAATTTGGATTAAGAAGATTGTGTTCATCACATTATATATTTATAAAAATAATTTTAAAAGGACACTTTAGCACTTTATTGGTTATCACTTATTTAAGCACTTTTTATATTTAAATAAGTCACCGATCTTAATTTTATATAAATTTTTCACTGTATAATGGATGGATATAGTTGGTTTCAATAAGATTTATATATTTTTTTATGAATATTTCATCACCTATTATATTTATTGTGTAAATTATATCGGATTGTATTATTGTATACATTAACCACTTGCCTACAGTGCACTTTCACCCCCTTCCTGCCCAGACTGATTTTCAGCTTTCAGCGCTCTCACACTTTGACTGAGAATTACTCAGTCATGCAACACTGTACCCATACAAAAATTGTGTCCTTTTTTTCCACACAAATAGAGCTTTCTTTTGATGGTATTTGATCAATACTGGGTTTTTTATTTTTTGTGCTATAAATAAAAAAAGACTGAAAATATCGTGAAAAAACGCATTTTTCTTTGTTTCTGTCATAAAATTTTGCAAATTAGTCATTTTTCTTCACAAATTTTGGCCAAAATTTATACTGCTACTTATCTTTGGTAAAAATAACCCAAGTAAGTGTATATTATTTGGTCTTTGTGAAAGTTATAGAGTCCACAAGTTATGGTGCTATTCATTGAAAATTGATCACACTTGATCACACCTGATGTACTGAAGGCCTATCTCATTTCTTGAGACACTAAAAGGTCAGGAAAGTACAAATACCCCCCAAATGACCCCTTTTTGGAAAGTAGACATTCCAAGGTATTTAATAAGGGGCATGATGAGTTTTTTGAAGTTGTAATTTTTTCCCACAATGCTTTGCAAAATGAAGATTTTTTTTTTTTTTACAAATTGCCGTATTAACAGGTTATTTCTCTCACACAGCACATGTATACTTGCAACTACACCCCAAAACACATTCTACTACTCTGCCTGAGTATGGCGATACCACATGTGTGAGACTTTTTCACAGCCTGGCCACATACAGAGGCCTAACATCCGAGAAGCAGCGTCCGGCATTCTAGGAGCACAAATTACACATATCATTTCCTGACAACCTATCGCACTTTTGAAGGCCCTGGAGCACCAGGACAATGGAAACCCCCATAAAATGACCCCATTTTGGAAAGCAAACAGCCCAACGTATAATTTTTGAGGCATAATGAGTCTTTTGAATATGTCATTTTTTTCCACAAGTTTTTGGAAAATGTGGAAAGAAAATGAAAACACATTTTTTTTACACAAAGCTGTCCATTTATGCAATATTTCTAACACATCGCATGTACATAGCAAAACTTGCACCCCAAAATACATTCTGCTATTCCTCCTGAGTATGGCGATACCACATGTGTAACACTTTTTCACAGCCTGGTTACATACATAGGCCTCACATCCAAGTAGCGCTTTACACAAAGTTGTCCATTTATCCACTTTAAGACTGGGCCTATTTTTGACACTTGGTGTTTACAAGCTAAAATAATTTTTTTTGCTAGAAAACTACTTTGAACCCCCAAACATTATATATTTTTTTTTAGCAGAGACCCTAGAGAATAAAATGGAGATCGTTGCAATATTTTTTATCACACCATATTTGCGCAGCAGTCTTCCAAATGCGATTTTTTTGAAAAAAATTCACTTTTTTGAACTAAAAAATAAGAAAACAGTAAATTTAGCCCAATTTTTTTCCATAATATGAAAGATAATGTTACGCCGAGTAATTAGATACCAAACATGTCATGCTTCAAAATTGCGCATGCTCACAGAATGGCGCCAAACATTGGTACTTAAAAATCCCCATAGGCAACATTTTAAAAATTTCTGCAGGTTACTAGCTTAGAGTTACAGAGGAGGTCTAGGGCTTAAATTATTGCACTCGCTCTAACGATCGCGGCGATACCTCACATGTATGGTTTGAACACCGTTTACATATGTGGGCGGGACTTGCGTATGCGTTTGCTTCTGCGCGCGAGCTAACGGGGACAGGGCGCTTTAATTTTTTTTTATTTTTTTTTTTTCCTATTTATTTTATTTATTATTTTTTTATTTTTACACAGTTTAAAAAAAAAAAATGTTTTGATCATTTTTATTCCTATTACAAGGAATGTAAACATCCCTTGTAATAGAAATAGGCATGACAGGTCCTCTTTATTGTGAGATCTGGGGTCAAAAAGACCTCACACCTCACAACTACACTAAAAAAGAAAAAAAAAAAAAAAAATTGTTGAAAGAGGGAAAAAAAAAAGCAAAAAAAAAAAGCGGCCCTTTAAACCGGTTGCTAGGCAACGTCTTTTGACGTAGCTCCGGTCCTCCAAGACCATAGAGTTGAGTGAGGGCCATCTTGCCCTCACTCGACTTCCTGTCTCTGAGGATCCGGGACCGGATAGTTTTCTCCGCTGCCGGCGGGTCCGGTAAGCTGGGAAAACGTCTGGGACGCGGCAGGAGGGGGGGGGGGGCACCTCTTCCCCTGCACCGTAAGGGTAATTCCGCGGCGAATCCGCCACTGGGACCACCCTTATCTGAAAGCCGACCGCCCGCCGTTTCAAAAAATACCGGGGTTATGGGGGCTATCTGCTGCCATAACTCCAGTATTTAGCTTTTAATGGCCGACGTATATAGTCGTTAGACGGTCAGTAAGTGATTGCATGTATATGGCAAACAGGTGACGATGACTGACGGGGTGACAGGTGACGATGACTGATGGGGTGACAGGTGACGATGACTGATGGGGTGACAGGTGACGATGATTGATGAGGTGACAGGTGATGATGATTGATGGGGTGACAGGTGACGATGATTGATGGGGTGACAGGTGACGATGATTGATGGGGTGACAGGTGACGATGATTGATGGGGTGACAGATGACGATGATTGATGGGGTGACATGTGACGATGATTGATGGGGTGACAAGTGACCGGTGAACTTTAGGCTATGTTCACATGTGAGCGTAGCGATCACGGTCAGAATCACTGCGATTCTGCCCGTGATCCAGAAATCATTGCAAATTGCGGGACGCCTGTGCGTTGCCCGTGATTTGCAATAGCACCCCAAATGCTGTGCGATGTTGCTGCGATTTCCGCCTGCCGAATCGCGGTAACATTGCGCAAACAACGCATGACGCTCCAAAGAAACTCTTGTACCTTTTTTGGGCGTCATGCGATGTTTGCGCGATGTTACCGCGATTCGGCAGGCGGAAATGGCGGCAACATCGCACAGCGTTTGGGGTGCTATTGCAAATCAAGGGCAACGCACAGGCGTCCTGCGATTTGCAATGATTTCCGGATCGCGGGCAGAATCGCTGTGATTCTGCCTGCGATCGCTGCGCTCACATGTGAACGTTATGGGTGTCAATTTCTGGGCACTGATGAGGTGACTGTTGGGTGACAGGTGACATTGGGGGGGGCTGAGGACTGTGTGGGGACATTTATTAGTGTGATTTTACTTTTTACATGTGTACAGAGCAGTAACTCACTATTTCTAGCTCTTCTCCCCTCATACTGGAAACTGTATGAGGGGAGAAGAGCTAGTAACACTGAGTTACTGCTCTTTGTTTACATTTTCTGATCGGCTGTGAATGGATTCACAGCCGATCACATAGTAAACAGTCACTGTCAGTGACTGTTTACTACCGCCGGTGACAGCTGTGTTCCTACGGAACACAGTGCCACCGACATGACCGCGCTGCGCGCTCCCGATCGCGCATGCGCGGTCATCTAGTGGGCGCCTTCATTGTGATCGGCTGTGTCATTGGAACACAGCCGATCACGTGGGAAACAGCCACGCCCATTGGCTGTTTCCCCCCTGCCGGTGACGGGGGGTGTCCCGGGGACACCCCGACACCGGCAGTGCAGGGCGGCGCGCACGCGATCGCGCGCCTGCCCTGCTTAAAGTGCCGCCGTCATATGACGGCGGCCCAGGATAATGGTCGCTCCGCTCCGCCGTCATATGACGGCGGGCGGGCGGCAAGCGGTTAAGACACATCAATTTTAATATTATTTAAGAAGTACTTTGGCACTTATTTACATATATATATATTTTATTTATGTTATTTAAAGCACTTTTAAAGCGCGGTACTCCCCCCAACTTTATTTATCTTTATTGTGTAGGTTACCAATTTTAGTACCTGCAGCATTAAAG
Organism: Pelophylax lessonae; assembly: GCF_965119305.1. Lineage (NCBI taxonomy): Eukaryota > Metazoa > Chordata > Amphibia > Anura > Ranidae > Pelophylax > Pelophylax lessonae. The sequence goes on from NC_138775.1 coordinate 161,742,186, forward strand.
GTGCCTATTTTGTAGACAACAATTAGAGAAGACAGCGCGAGAATTTCACCAACCCTCTATATCAAGATAATGTACGTTGTGGGTCACAGGGTCTTGCTAGCACATAAGAAACATCGATCTATAACATCCAGCAGCCATATTGGCCATGTGCTCCTTTTATAGCTGGCTCACAGGTGTGATAATTAGCGGCCGTTTCTATATATATCTGCACATTCGCGAATTTGCGCATTCAAAATGGAGGACGATATCCCAGACGCATTCGATGGTGCAATGTTGGCATTAATCGGTGCCTTGTTTGAGGAGGCCCTAGCACAGGAGGCAGCAGAAGGTGGGGAAGCAGCAGCAGCAGCAGCAGCAGCAGCAGCAGCACCTCCAGCAGCACCTCCAGTCCGTGTGCCCTTACCTCGCCAGCCACGCATTTTTGCTCCAAGGATCTATTTGGACAAGCTGCGGGATTCTGATGTCAGGAGGAAGTTCCGGCTCGAGCGAGGAACTATTCTCCACCTCTACCAGCTCATAGCAGACAAAATTGAACCGGATACACAGCGCGGCCATGCAGTGCCCGGCATGGCCAGATTGCTGGCCACTTTGTATATTTTAGGGCGTGGCAGCTTCCAAGCCACTTCGGGAAGTATCATGGGCATTAGCCAGCCCACAGTTTCAAGGGTGTTCATGTTGGTCATTAATGCCATAGTCGATATAGTGCCCAATTTTATCCACTGGCCACAGAATGAAAATGAGTGGAATGAAGTCAAGTTGGGTTTCTACCTGCGGGCACACATGCCGCAAATACTAGGGGCAATCGATGGCACCCACATAGCCATTAGGCCACCAAGGAGCCACGAAGTGGAGTACCGCAACCGCAAGCAGTACCACTCCCTGAACGTCCAATTAGTTTGTGACACCAAACAGCGCATCATGAGTGTCAACACTGGTCACCCAGGGTCGTGCCATGATTCCAGTATGTTACGAACCAGTACTCTGTACGAGGCGTTTGAAAGTGGCCAAATGCCCCAAGGGTGGCTTATTGGTAAAGTATTTTGTCTTAACAACATAAACTGTAAGATTACATAGACATAGGAATAAGCTACATCGGTGTACACCCTGATTTAAGCAAAGCCTACCTAAAATGGATGTGTTAGGAGTTGGCAGGCTGTTCACACACAACCAGATCAGCAGCTTAGCAGCTCACAAAAGAAAGATTTCCAAAGTTGTCTTTGAGTCAAATGAAGGTGGTTAACCAATGTGTAAATGGTGTCCTCTAGCCACCCAAACAAAACCTACAAATGATTCCAATGGTATTGCCATATCCCCAAAGTACTTTGCATAAGTGAGTCAATATTGGTTTCCTCACTCTAGTTGCAGATATATTCCAGAAGTAAGACCTAGGCTAATGTAATAGGAACAAAATAGGGGCCAAGTTGGAACTTGCAAGAGAAACACACCACTTTGTGTGTCCTTTTTCCCATTTGTATTAGTGATTTAGGCAGTTAGACAGAGTTGAGATGTTTCATATGAGTTTTTGCAAACAGACGAGCAGGTTGTTTAGTAAAATGCATAATTGTCTCCCATTTTGAGGAGTCATCTAAAGTCACATGATATGAAGAACTAATGTATATTTTTCATTTTTTTCAGGGGATGCTGGTTACCCGCAGCTGACGTGGCTGATGGCTCCAATCAGGTACCCCCAGGGCCGAGCAGAAATGAATTACAACAGGGCCTTGCAGAGAAGCCGGAGTATCATCGAGTTGACCATAGGTCTTCTCAAATCCCGGTTTCTCTGCTTGGCCCGGCCTGGGTGTGAACTCCTGTACTCTCCTACAAAGGCTTCCAAGATCATCCTGGCGTGCTGCGTGTTGCACAACATGTGTGTGGCCCGGGATGAATCTTGGGAGCTGACGGAGGAGAGGGAGCCAGAGGTCCGTCAGCCGGCGGCCCCCAGGCGGCGGAGCACCGCTGCAGGTTTTGCCACCCCGAATACCCTGGTTGCTAGCCACTTTACATGTAAGTACTGTAACCGGTCAAGATAGGGCATGTGTATTAATTTGCTAGTTAGCAGAGGTGCCACTCACAGGGAGACAGAGGGTAATTATCATCTGCCAATGACACTTGCCATTGTAGATAAAGTGTAGTCAACATTGGTAAAATTGTGTTACTTGAGCAAAAACATGCACCTCTAACCATAAACATGTTGGTATTGTGAATAGTGGAAAGGGCTGAGAAGAGCTGGCAGGTGTTTAGTTGTGTCTATGCCACCTGTGTAGTTATTGATAACATGAACGGCTGCTTGGTATCTTATGGTGTTCTAATTTTCCAGAACGTGAACATCTTGGAATCATGGCATGTACCATGAGAAGCCTGTGGTGATGGGCTGTCTGGCGTCACAGGTGTGTATTCAAATGTTTGCATTAATGATTTCTGGTTTGTGTAAGTTGGCAGAAAATGTGTTATTTCACTCGTGATGTCGAAATTAAATGAAGTTCAGAATGAAGCAAACAGGCATTAAGATGTGATTTTCATAATGAAATGTCTTATCCTTTGTTTTATTTTTCCAGGAGTGGTACTGCTTGCGGTTGTAGCTGGTAGAAACCCACCTTGATGGACTCCACTCATCTTCTTTTGTCGTCAGTGGATATTTGGTAAGGCACATGGCCAAAAGCAGCATCGATGACCAACATGAACACCCTGGAACTTCCAAAGTGGCTTGGAAGCTGACCAGCAACCTGGCCATGCCTGTCCCCTATGAGCTGGTAGAGGTGCAGAATGGATTCCAAACTCTGCATGAAGTTGGGGAAGACATCAGAATCCCGTAGCCATGGAGCAAAGATCGTGGGCTGGCGCTGTAAAGGCACACGGACTGGAGACTGACAATATTATCTTGCTGCATCCCTCCTTATGCTGTCATTCTAGAATAAATAAAGACTTTTGAATGGAACATGTGTTTTTTGTTTTGTGTGGGTGCCTACAGACAAAAGGGCCATACACACTGTAAGATTTAGAGAAGACTTTATCCTTCAGATTGACATTTTCTATGTAGTGCAAGGGCCTGCCTGATTGCATACAAATTGAAAGTGTTGAGGTTTGACCTCATATTATATGGTTTGGTTAAGTCTACAGGAAAAAGTCTTGAAAAATTCTTAGTGTATGGCCCATTAAGCTGCCAAGGCCGGAGCTTTGCACTTTGCATGCTGCTTGTACTGGTGATGTGAGGGGTTGGAATGTAGAGTAGGGATGTGACAGTGTTGTGTTGAGGTGTGAGGCAAATGTAGTGTTGGACTATGAGGGTCTGTGTTGTTGAAATATGGAGAGAGTCCAATATCAGACACCTATGTTTATTGGTCAAGAAATTGTAAGAACCATGGTAAATATGTAAAGAATTGCATCTCGAGAAAACTAGGACCACACTCATAAAATCAAAATTGTGTTGGTTCCATTAATGTGCTTGAAATTTGGGTAGGACACCCCCCCCCCCCCAAATTCAAGATAGTTTAAAAAAAACTCTAACAAAAAATGAGAGTGAAAAGAGATCCCAAGTGTAGTGATTGTTGGGATTTGAACCCATGACGTTGTTAACTGCAGTGAAGTTGCAAAGCACTTAGCTATTGTGCAGAATAAAGCTGTTTGGTGAAAAAAAAAAAAAAGGAGTGTGTTAAGGCTAAAAAGCACATATAGCTAAAGTACTAAACATTGTATGGAATCTGGGAAAAAAGAAAATAAAAAAGTTAGGTGGAGATGGTAAGCCTCAAACCTACAGCAGAGGGAGATGAATTACAGACGTGATGTGTGCACTAATCCACTAGCCCACATCGCTATGTGAAACTGCACAAAGACATAAGTATGCTCATTTGCGAAGCCGCGATCGTAAGTGAATACCGCTGACGGCAGAATTCATTATTGCTGTTTCACTAGCCAATTCGCCGCAGCGCTAGTTAATTGATTTGAAAGCGGCGAAACTGAAACACGTCATGGATGTCTGAAGCTGCAGTTTCTTTAAATCCGGCCGATAATGTCAGTGTATTGAAGCTGTTGTATAGAAAAGATAGGGAAAGCTGAAAAAATGCAGAGATTACGGTCATTTAGAGCTCTGCAATTTAATTCTGATTGCTAGCTTATTGTGCAATAAACTCCTTTGCTGTTTGTCTTCCTATGATTAGGGGGCATTTTTTATCTTTAATCTTATTGTATAGTTGATTTGAGGTCAGTGGTTACTATTAGCCACTGTTCAACCCATAGCAAATAGTTTTTTGCTGTAAGGCTTTCTGTTTTTTTTTTAATCTGCTTTTGTTACAGAATGGTATTTTGGTGTTTTCATTTATTTTAGGGATATATTTAGCTTATTCTCTCTCATTACAAAAAGTACTGTTTTTTACAATTTACAATTTTACAATGCTGTTTCAGCTACAGTTTTTTTTTCTATGGGCTCTCAACCAGGCTTCTCACTAGAGCAGTACGATTGGGATGTGGGTGGTTGTGGGTGTGATTCCTGTCAAAGTCAGGCAATTTTTTTGCCGCAAATTTTTCTTTTTGCGTCCCCCCAAAAATTTCGAGCACCAGCCGGCACTGTTACTCAGTCCATATCATCCTCACACATTTCCGAGTCCATACCAGTATAGATCCTAACACATTACCCAGTTCACACCAGTATAGATCCTAACACATTACAGAGTCCATACCAGTATAGATATCCATCATGAGATTTTTCCCATTGAGGATTGAGGTCTGTTTTCATTTTTTTGAGCAATATATATATGCACACACATACACGGATATGTACACACATTTATCTAGAGCTAGAAAACTATATATATGTATCAATTAACAGGTGTAAAAATTATATCTATAAAAAAACATTATTAATAGTAGTAATTAATGGAGTGTGAGGCCTCCAGCTTGTCGGAAGGTGCTCTGCCTCCCCCTGCTGGCGGATTTTGGAAAATGCACCATGCTGACACCCTGCATTCGGTGACACGTTAAATTTGCGACAGACGGGAAGAGTGAGCGGGCACAGAGAGAGAGAGACAACCTGCTGCCAGAACTACAACACCTAGCTGGCGTGAGAGCGACACTGTGTGGCACAAAATAAAAAAAAAAAAAAAAAGAATTTATTTATTTTTATTTTTTTTAAATGATTTACATTGTCCCTGATTAACAGGGACAGTGTAAATTACCCGGGACAGGCTCCTATTTTCCGGGATTGTCCCGGGAAAAACGAGACAGTTGGCAGGTATGCATTTGCTAAGGGCAGGCTGGGGCATCTGCACAGCTTTCTTGGTCAGCTCTGATGGTTTCTGGGCTGTGATGCTTCCTGCTCCTGCGTTGGTGTAGCTGGGGAGGCACATGTAGGTGTGTGAGAGAGGTGAAAAAGAAGACAGTGAGGAGGTTATTCAGCAGGCTGCATATGAGCTCCTCTGTGCTCTGGGAGGTACAACATTTGTTTGCTATAGTAGCTTGTGTCCAACCTTGGCTGCTGCCAAACAGTGTTTCTCAACCTTTTTTCAGTCAAGGCACCCTTTGAAAGAATATTCATGGCGCCCCAGTCTAATTCAGGGTACACACTATGAGGTTTTTGTTCCGCTCAGCCCAGCGGGCAGAATGAAAAAATAAAAAAAACTGACAGATCACTGTACTAACATAAGCGATGTTAGTACAGCGATCTCCCCACTGTGCTATTGTTTTCTGACAGTAGACTTGCCCCCTGCCACAATGATCAGGGCACGCAACCATTGGCATTGATTGGAAGCCAATTGGATGCTGCTTTTCCAGCATGCCCATTTGAGAGAAGCTGTACACACAGGCCGAAAGTCAGACGGTTCCTGTCTCAGCTAAAACACGCTTCTCTTTAAAGGCGCATGGGGCTGCCATTTATTCTTAATGGTACCCCCACACAACAAAAATGCAGCGTATTTATAGATGTGGGAATCACTGGGAAAGAGCATGGTGCAGGAACCAGTGGCGGCTGGTGCTCAAAATTTTTTTTTTGGGGGGGGGGGGGGGGCGCAAACAGAAAAATGTAATAGGCATTGCTTCGCGGCAAAAAATGCGGTAAAAAAAGCGTGACTTTGAGGTCACACAAGTGTGAAAGGGATCTTCAGTAATCAAGGTACAGCGTGCCCCCATCAATGTAGAGTGACCACAGCGTGCCCCCATCAATGTAGAGTGACCCCAGCGTGCCCCCTTCAATGTAGAGTGACCACAGCGTTCCCCCTTCAATGTAGCATGACCACAGCGTGCCCCCTTCAATGTAGCATGACCACAGCGTGCCCCCTTCAATGTAGAGTGACCCCAGCGTGGCCCCTTCAATGTACAGTGACCACAGCGTACCCCCATCAATGTAGAGTGACCACAGCGTGCCCCATCAATGTAGGGTGACCACAGCGTGCCCCCTTCAAAGTAGAGTGACCACAGCGTGCCCCCTTCAATGTAGCATGACCATAGCGTGCCCCCTTCAATGTAGCGTGACCACAGCATGCCCCCTTCAATGTAGAGTGACCACAGCGTGGCCCCTTCAATGTAGCATGACCACAGTGTGGCCCCTTCAATGTAGCATGACCACAGCGTGGCCCCTTCAATGTAGAGTGACCACAGCATACCCCCATCAATGTAGAGTGACCACAGCATGCTCCCATCAATGTAGAGTGACCACAGCGTGCCCCCATCAATGTAGAGTGACCCCAGCGTGCCCCCTTCAATGTAGTGTGACCACAGCGTGCCCCCTTCAATGTAGCGGGACCACAGCATGCCCCCTTCAATGTAGCGTGACCACAGCATGCCCCCTTCAATGTAGCATGACCACAGCGTGCCCCCTTCAATGTAGCGTGACCACAGCGTGCCCCCTTCAATGTAGAGTGACCACAGCGTGCCCCCTTCAATGCAGAGTGACCACAGCGTGGGCCCTTCAATGTAGAGTGACCACAGCGTACCCCCATCAATGTAGAGTGACCACAGCGTGCCCCCATCAATGTAGAGTGACCACAGCGTGCCCCCTTCAATGTAGAGTGACCACAGCGTGCCCACTTCAATGTAGCGGGACCACAGCATGCCCCCTTCAATGTAGCGTGTCCACAGCGTGCCCCCTTCAATGTAGCATGACCACAGCGTGCCCCCTTCAATGTAGCGTGTCCACAGCGTGCCCCCTTCAATGTAGCATGACCACAGCGTGCCCCCTTCAATGTAGCGTGACCACAGCGTGCCCCCCTCAATGTAGAGTGACCACAGCGTGGCCCATCAATGTAGAGTGACCACAGCATGCCCCTATCAATGTAGAGTGACCACAGCGTGCCCCCTTCAATACAGAGTGACCACAGCGTCCCTCCTTCAATGTAGAGGGACCAGTGTCAGGCACTCACCTTTTGTGTTTGCAGAGTGTTGAACTTGAGTCTGGCCCGGGAAAGCTGCCCCCCCTCCTCCTCCTGGCTGGCTTGCTTGTTGTCCTCTCCAGTCCATCCTTAGCAGAGACAGTGAGTGGAATGGCTCTACCGAGTGACGCCCAAGCACCGCCCTATGACGTTGGATGTCCTAAGGACCAATCACAGGATGGCAGTGATATAGTGGGAGTGTCCGGGCGCATTGCTCTGCGCCCAGAGGACACTCTGAAGGACGCCAATCAGAGCCACTAAAAAAAGCACATGATGGCAAAACCTCCACCCCTCTCCATAAGCAGCAATGTGTCCAGCGGCCCGAGCACATTTAAAGGTACACATTTTTTTTTTTTTAATTCTGATGTTCAGATGGAGGGGTGGCACCCCTGAACCCCCTATTGACAAGCCGCCACTGGCAGGAACCTTTTTCCTGCCTGAAACACAGGCACAGCAGCCCATTTAAATAAATGGGCTGTAGTGCCCGAGCAAATGATGCTCACAGAGCCAACCACCTCCCACCCGCCCAACTAACTAATCTCCCTTTACCTGCAGATGAGTTTCCAAGGTTGGACATATGCTGTAGCCACAATGCTTTGCGGCTATGGCAGGCTTTATACCCCCTGTTGCATTCGGTGGGCATTGTTGATGAATGGGGCCGTGCTACAACCACCCTGCAACCGTGTGCACTGCATGCACCTGCAGCACAATGGTGTTGCATTTAGGGGGTAAAAGAGGCGGCGAGGAGGCGACATATCACGTCCTCACCACCTGTGAAATGCCTCTGAAAAGTGATCTGAGCATGAATTGCTTTTCAGAGGAATGGCATTCTGTTTGTACAGAGTGTAGGGGTAAGGATCAAAAGAAACGTACAGACATACACATGAACGCATATAAACATACATACATGTACTGTACATACATATATTCACACATATATATATATATATATATATATATAAAGACAAAGACTCACATACATATATAAACACACACACACATATATACATACATACTGTGACATAAGGAAAGGAGAAATCATCGAGGGGTGATATATTTCCCCTCGCTTTCTGTCCTATGTACAGGACTAGTGGAACCCAGACCAGGTTTTCCAGGGGACTTTGGGTCTGAATAGTCCAGCTTGGGTTTTGTGTCTCACCTGGATTGGTAATTGATTAATTGGCCATCCAGGTGAGATAAAAAGGGAGAGGCTGGAGCATACTGATGTTCAGTCCTGGGACTCAGACAACATTGCAGAGAGAGCTACAAACTGGATTTGGTGAGAAAGGTTTGCTTTAATTTGTTTTGTGTGGTGGCTGGGAGAAGCCCACCACCTGTTAGATAGGAAATTATGTGTGTGTAGTTAGTCAGATGGAAAGGATTTAGTTTCTATTGTTTTGTATTTTTTTTATTGCAACCTTTTAAAATAAAGCTGTCTGCAAAATAGCTTAAAATAACTTTTTTTTTTTTTTTCCCAAACTCAAATAACTTTTTACTGCCAGACTTCCCTTTTTCCCAGGAAAGGTGATTCCTCCCCCCCATCCTCAATGTGTCCTCATGCTTATCCACCTCCCCCCCCATCCTCAATGTGTCCTCATGCTTATCCACCTCCCCCCCCATCCTCAATGTGTCCTCATGCTTATCCACCTCCCCCCCCATCCTCAATGTGTCCTCATGCTTATCCACCCCCCCCCCCCCCCATCCTCAATGTGTCCTCATGCTTATCCACCCCCCCCCCCCCATCCTCAATGTGTCCTCATGCTTATCCACCCCCCTCCCCATCCTCAATGTGTCCTCATGCTTATCCACCCCCCCTCCCCATCCTCAATGTGTCCTCATGCTTATCCACCCCCCCTCCCCATCCTCAATGTGTCCTCATGCTTATCCACCCCCCCTCCCCATCCTCAATGTGTCCTCATGCTTATCCAACCCCCCCCCCCCATCCTCAATGTGTCCTCATGCTTATCCAACCCCCCCCCCCATCCTCAATGTGTCCTCATGCTTATCCACCCCCCTTCCCCATCCTCAATGTGTCCTCATGCTTATCCACCCCCCCCCCCCCCCATCCTCAATGTGTCCTCATGCTTATCCACCCCCCCCCCCCATCCTCAATGTGTCCTCATGCTTATCCACCCCCCCCCCATCCTCAATGTGTCCTCATGCTTATCCATCATCCCCCCCCATCCTCAATGTGTCCTCATGCTTATCCATCATCCCCCCCCCCATCCTCAATGTGTCCTCATGCTTATCCATCATCCCCCCCATCCTCAATGTTGTCTCATGCTTATCCATCATCCCCCCCATCCTCAATGTCTCCTCATGCTTATCCATGCCCCCCCATCCTCAATGTCTCCTCATGTTTATCCATCCCCCCCCTCTTCCTCAATGTCTCCTCATGTTTATCCATCCCCCCCCCTTCCTCAATGTCTCCTCGTGCTTATCCATCCCCTCCCCCCCCCCCCATCATCCTCAATGTCTCCTCATGCTTATCCATCCCCTCATGCTTATCCATCCCTTGTGTTTTTTTTTATTGCAACCTTTTAAAAATAAAGAGCTGGCTGCAAAACAGATTAAAATCACTTTTTTTGCCAGACTTGCCCTTTTCCCTAGGAACATATACTGTACACATATGCACAGGTACATATGGCTTTTAAAAATAAATAAATAAATAAAATGCTGATCTGCCTGATCCAGACACATTGTCACTTGGCTGACTTTCCCTTTGCTGTTCGGCACCCCCACTGCCATGAGAAATGCTTTTGTACAAAGTCTTTCACTGCAGAACCATGCCAAGCAGGTAAGTACTCTGGAAGATGCTGTCCCCTTTTCAGGGCTCTGTACATTGTCAGCTCTACATAATGCAGTTGGCTCTCACTTTACTGACAGATCGGAATACTGTCAGCAGGGGCGTAACTACAGGGGTTGCAATCGCAACCGGGCCCCATGCTCCAGGGGGCCTGTGTGGCTCCCCTGTACACCTGGATAGGAGGGGCGGCGGGGCAGCATGAAGAATAATCACTGTCCTCATTTTTCCTTCTGTAGCTTCAGGAGGAAATTGAAGGAGATTGGTTCCTCTGTTTGCTGCCCCTCCCCCACTCCGTCTATCGAGTTCACTTGTTTTTTGCTGTCTCTGGGCCCCTGTGTGCTCCCCCGCCCCCCCCTCCCTCCACTGTGCTCCCTCTCCTGCCGGCTGCTGCAGCGGATGTGTTCCAGGATCTTCAAGGTCACACTTGCAACTGGGCCCTGGCATTCCACCACCATGAGGAGGGCCTTAAGATGGCAGGAAGGACACCCACTGCCGAACTTGTGAAAGGGTCCCGCTGCGGCACCCTAATAAAGTGCCCCACAATGAGTAAAGGGCCCCAGGCTTGAAGGGAAGGGGCCCTTCATGGTTTCTTGCACCTGGGCCCTGAAGGTTCTAGTTACGCCTCTGACTGTCAGTCTCAGCCCTGTATATTATACAGGGCTGAGACTGGCACAGCTGCAAACTGTCCGCAGAGGGAGAGCACATCGCCCATCATCTCCCATCAGTCCACTGAGCAAATGGGTTATCCCAGGAGGGGGGTGGGGCTATGGGGGCAGGGAGAGAGCACAGTGATTATTGCTAGCAGCTACATCCGCTGGCAATAAGCACATGTAAAAATCAACATGCTGATTGTACCCAAGTCGATCAATGGATCGACGAGTATAGCCAGCCTACCTATATATAGTTCAAATCTGGGCCAGTCCCTGCTGAACCAGGTCTCCTCATCGTTGTCATCCTCCATGTCTTCATCATCATCCTCCTCCTCCTCCATGTCATCATCATCATCATCCTCCTCCATGTCATCATCCTCCTCCATGTCATCATCCTCCTCCTCCTCCATGTCGTCATCATCCTCCTCCTCCTCCATGTCGTCATCATCCTCCTCCATGTCATCCTCCTCCTCCTCCTCCATGTCATCCTCCTCCTCCATGTCATCCTCCTCCTCCTCCTCCATGTCATCCTCCTCCTCCTCCTCCATGTCATCCTCCTCCTCCTCCTCCATGTCATCCTCCTCCTCCTCCTCCATGTCATCCTCCTCCTCCTCCTCCATGTCATCCTCCTCCTCCTCCTCCATGTCATCCTCCTCCTCCTCCTCCATGTCATCCTCCTCCTCCTCCTCCATGTCATCCTCCTCCTCCTCCTCCATGTCATCCTCCTCCTCCTCCTCCATGTCATCCTCCTCCTCCTCCTCCATGTCATCCTCCTCCTCCTCCTCCATGTCATCCTCCTCCTCCTCCTCCATGTCATCCTCCTCCTCCTCCTCCATGTCATCCTCCTCCTCCTCCTCCATGTCATCCTCCTCCTCCTCCTCCATGTCATCCTCCTCCTCCTCCTCCATGTCATCCTCCTCCTCCTCCTCCATGTCGTCATCATCATCTTCATCATCCTCCTCCATGTCGTCATCATCATCTTCATCATCCTCCTCCATGTCGTCATCATCATCTTCATCATCCTCCTCCATGTCGTCATCGTCATTATCATCCTCCTCCATGTCGTCATCGTCATTATCATCCTCCTCCATGTCATCATCCTCATCCTCCATGTCGTCGTCCTCATCCTCCTCCTCCATGTCATCATCATCACCCTCCTCCTCCATGTCATCATCATCATCATCATCCTCCTCCTCCTCCTCCATGTCATCATCATCCTCCTCCTCCTCCTCCTCCTCCTCCTCCATGTCATCATCATCCTCCTCCTCCTCCTCCTCCTCCTCCTCCATGTCATCATCATCCTCCTCCTCCTCCTCCTCCTCCTCCTCCATGTCATCATCCTCCTCCTCCTCCTCCTCCATGTCCATCATCATCCTCCTCCTCCATGTCATCATCATCATCCTCCTCCTCCTCCTCCTCCTCCTCCTCCTCCATGTCATCATCATCCTCATCCTCCTCCATGTCGTCATCATCCTCCTCCTCCTCCTCCTCCTCCTTCTCCTCCTCCTCCATGTCGTCATCATCATCCTCCTCCTCCATGTCGTCATCATCATCCTCCTCCTCCATGTCGTCATCATCATCCTCCTCCTCCATGTCGTCATCATCATCCTCCTCCTCCTCCATTTCGTCATCATCCTCCTCCTCCATTTCGTCATCATCCTCCTCCTCCTCCATGTCATCATCATCATCATCCTCCTCCTCCATGTCATCATCATCATCCTCCTCCTCCATGTCATCATCATCATCCTCCTCCTCCATGTCATCATCATCATCATCATCCCCCTCCTCCATGTCATTATCCTCCTCCTCCTCCTCCATGTCATCCTCCCTCCTCCTCCTCCTCCTCCTCCTCCTCCATGTCATCCTCCTCCTCCTCCTCCTCCATGTCATCATCATCCTCCTCCTCCTCCTCCTCCATGTCATCATCATCCTCCTCCTCCTCCATGTCATCATCATCCTCCTCCTCCTCCTCCTCCATGTCATCATCATCCTCATCCTCATCCTCCTCCATGTCGTCATGATCATCCTCATCCTCCTCCATGTCGTCATGATCATCCTCATCCTCCATGTCGTCATCATCATCCTCCTCCATGTCGTCATCATCCTCCTCCATGTCGTCATCATCCTCCTCCTCTATGTCATCATCATCGTCATCATCCTCCTCCTCCTCCTCCATGTCATCATCCTCCTCCTCCTCCTCCTCATCCTCCTCCTCCATGTCATCATCCTCCTCCTCCATGTCATCATCATCCTCCTCCTCCTCCTCATCCTCCTCCATGTCATCATCATCCTCCTCCTCCTCCATGTCATCATCCTCCTCCTCCTCCTCCATGTCACCATCCTCCTCCTCCTCCATGTCATCATCATCATCCTCCTCCTCCTCATCCTCCTCCATGTCATCATCATCCTCCTCCTCCTCCATGTCATCATCATCCTCCTCCTCCATGTCCATCATCATCCTCCTCCTCCTCCTCCATGTCGTCATCATCCTCCTCCTCCTCCTCCATGTCATCATCATCCTCCTCCTCCTCCATGTCATCATCCTCCTCCTCCTCCTCCATGTCGTCATCATCCTCCTCCTCCATGTCGTCATCATCATCCTCCTCCTCCATGTCGTCATCATCATCATCCTCCTCCATGTCGTCATCATCCTCCTCCATGTCGTCATCATCCTCCTCCTCCATGTAGTCATCATCATCATCATCCTCCTCCTCCATGTCATCATCATCCTCCTCCTCCTCCATGTCATCATCCTCCTCCTCCTCCTCCTCCTCCTCCTCCATGTCATCATCATCCTCCTCCTCCTCCATGTCATCATCCTCCTCCTCCTCCATGTCATCATCATCCTCCTCCTCCTCATCCTCCTCCATGTCATCATCATCCTCCTCCTCCTCCTCCATGTCCATCATCCTCATCCTCCTCCATGTCATCATGATCATCCTCATCCTCCTCCATGTTGTCATCATCATCCTCCTCCTCCTCCTCCTCCATGTCATCATCATCATCCTCCTCCTCCATGTCGTCATCATCATCCTCCTCCTCCATGTCGTCATCATCATCATCATCCTCCTCCTCCATGTCGTCATCATCATCCTCCTCCTCCTCCATGTCATCATCATCATCATCCTCCTCCTCCATGTCATCATCCTCATCCTCCTCCTCCATGTCATCATCCTCCTCCTCCTCCATGTCATCATCATCCTCCTCCTCCTCCATGTCATCATCCTCCTCCTCCTCCATGTCATCATCATCCTCCTCCTCCTCATCCTCCTCCATGTCATCATCATCCTCCTCCTCCTCCTCCATGTCATCATCATCCTCCTCCTCCTCCTCCATGTCCATCATCATCATCCTCCTCCTCCTCCATGTCATCCTCATCCTCATCCTCATCCTCCTCCATGTCATCATGATCATCCTCATCCTCCTCCATGTCGTCATCATCGTCCTCCTCCTCCTCCTCCTCCTCCTCCTCCATGTCGTCATCATCATCCTCCTCCTCCATGTCGTCATCATCATCCTCCTCCTCCATGTCGTCATCATCATCCTCCTCCTCCATGTCGTCATCATCATCCTCCTCCTCCATGTCGTCGTCGTCATCCTCCTCCTCCATGTCGTCATCATCATCCTCCTCCATGTCGTCGTCATCCTCCTCCTCCTCCATGTCGTCATCATCATCATCCTCCTCCTCCATGTCATCATCATCATCATCCTCCTCCTCCATGTCATCATCCTCCTCCTCCATGTCGTCGTCATCATCATCCTCCTCATCCTCCTCCTCCATGTCATCATCATCATCATCCTCCTCCTCCATGTCATCATCATCATCCTCCTCCTCCTCCATGTCATCATCATCATCATCCTCCTCCTCCATGTCATCATCATCATCATCCTCCATGTCATCATCCTCCTCCTCCATGTCGTCATCATCATCCTCCTCCTCCTCCTCCTCCATGTCATCATCATCCTCCTCCTCCATGTCATCATCATCCTCCTCCTCTTCCTCATCCTCCTCCATGTCCATCATCATCCTCCTCCTCCTCATCCTCCTCCATGTCCATCATCATCCTCCTCCTCCATGTCCATCATCATCATCCTCCTCCTCCTCCATGTCATCATCATCCTCATCCTCATCCTCCTCCTCATCCTCCATGTCGTCATCATCATCCTCCTCCTCCTCCATGTCATCATCATCCTCCTCCTCCTCCATGTCATCATCATCATCCTCCTCCTCCTCCTCCATGTCATCATCCTCCTCCTCCATGTCGTCATCATCATCGTCATCGTCATCCTCCTCCTCCTCCTCCTCCATGTCGTCATCATCATCCTCCTCCTCCTCCATGTCGTCGTCATCATCATCATCATCATCCTCCTCCTCCTCCATGTCTTCGTCATCATCATCATCCTCCTCCATGTCTTCATCATCATCATCCTCCTCCTCCTCCTCCTCCATGTCATCATCATCCTCCTCCTCCATGTCATCATCATCCTCCTCCTCCTCCTCCTCCATGTCATCATCATCCTCCTCCTCCTCCTCCTCCATGTCATCATCATCCTCCTCCTCATCGTCATCCTCCTCCTTGTCATCGTCATCATCCCATGTCGTCTCCTCATCCTCCAGAGGCTCTAATAGTCTCCATAAAAAGGGGTTTGGCGTAGAGCACTGCGCCCCAAGCCCACCCAGTTGTGTGACAATAGTGAATGAATATTATCACGCAGATCCTCCTCCCAGCCAATCAGGAAGCGGGTCCTGAGACCCATTTCCCAATTGGCCGAAAGGAGAGGCCATGCTATTGGCCAAGGAGGAGGGAGGAGACGCAGGGGAAGCCCCCGCTGCCTGCCCTCCATGTCAGTCCAGGGTAGGGTGAGTGAGCCGGGGGGATGGTATGGTGTGCGGGCTGGTGTGATCCAGGGGGGAATATGGTATGGGCTGTCTGACGCAATATGCAATACCTCCCAACTTTTTGAGATGAGAATGAGGGACACCTATAAGCAAAGTACGTAGGCATAGGACACATCCCCTGCCACACTGCCTTAAAGGAGAATTATGGGGGGGGGGGGAATTTAGCTACACCCAAAAGTGCATGTGGGTTTTTTTTTTTTTTTTAAATATACTGGCTTTTGAAATTTACAGATGCAGCAATTTAGAAATTGGATGAAAGGTTTAGCACTGGGAAACACTTTTAGAAATGAAGTGCATTTTATATACAACTATATAGATCAGGACAAATGAGGAAAGAAGGACGGAGGGATTTTGTTCCAAATCGTGGACGGTCCCTTGAAATTAGTGACTGTTGGGAGCTACGTGTCGTGTGTGTAAGTTCAGGGGGGAAGAAGTCCAGAATGTACTTGATATGTTCTAGGCTCTTAAAGCTACATTTACCTGCAATGTGTCCCCCCCCCCCCCTCCTTCCAGCTGGAGGGGTTAACTGCTAATATTGTCTAGGGCAGGATTTCTCAACCGGGGTGCTGCGGCACAATGGGATGCCGCAGAGAGTCCCCAGGGGTGCCACGGAAATATTGAAAAACTTCCCCCAACTAAGCAGGCATCTAGTAAAAGATTCTAATAGTCGGCAGTTAAATCTATTTGTTAGTACAGTGGTGCCGGTCCGCTGTCTTAAACGTGCCTGCAGCTGCCACAAGCACTCAGAAAGCTGACCAGGCTGCCCACCCGCGTCCTGCCAACCAATGTCATCATCATTTGCTAAGGGCAGGCGGGGGCACCTGCACAACTTTCTGGGTCAGCTCTGATGGTTTCTGGGCTGTGATGCTTCCTGCTCCTGCGTTGGTGTAGATGGGGAGGCACATGTAGGTGTGTGAGAGGGGTGAAAAAGAAGACAGTGAGGAGGTTATTCAGCAGGCTGCATATGAGCTCCTCTGTGCTCTGGGAGGTACAACATTTGTTTGCTATAGTAGCTTGTGTCCAACCTTGGCTGCTGCCAAACAGTGTTTCTCAACCTTTTTTCAGTCAAGGCACCCTTTGAAAGTATATTCAGTCTCGAGGCACCCCAGTCTAATTCAGGGTACACACTGAGGTTTTTGTTCCACTCAGCCCAGCGGGCAGAATGAAAAAATAAAAAAACTGACAGATTGCTGTACTAACATAAGCAATGTTAGTACAGCGATCTCCCCACTGTGCTATTGTGTTCTGACAGGGGACTACCTCCTGCCAAAACACAGTGATAGGGCTCGCAGCCATTGGCATTGATTGGAAGCCGATCAGATGCTTCTTTTCCAGCATGAAGCTGCACACACAGGCAGAAAGTCAGATGGTTCCTGTCTCGGCTAAAACGCACTTCTCTTTACAGGCGCATGGGGCTGCAATTTATTCTTAATGGTACCCCCACACATCTAAAAATGCAGCGCATTTATAGATGTGGGAATCGCTGGGAAAGAGCATGGTGCAGGAACTTTTTTTTTCCTGCCTGAAACACAGGCACAGCAGCCCCTTTTTAAATGAATTGGCTGTAGTGCCTGAGCAAATGAGGCTCACAGAGCCATCCACCACCCACCCAACTAAGTAATCTCCCTTTACCTGTAGATGAGCTGCCAAGGTTGGACACCAATGACTCCCCAATACCACATTGAAGTGGGGTGTTATTTAACAGTATAATTTTCTAAGATTGTATTTTAGTCCTGCAAAAATTTGGCCTCTTGCTGTGTGAACAGTGCTACACACAGTGACAACAGTTACTGGCCAATTATTTGTAGAACTGATGGATCGGCAGATGGGGAGGAGAGGCAGGCAGAACTTGCATTGCACAAGAGGTACAAAGCAGACTGCAAATGTATCAGGAGTGAGCCATCAACCATGTACAGTCACATCTGGCGCTCCCAGGATGCCGGCACATGGCTCCGCAGTGTTGGCTTTTTTTAATGTGTCGGTTGCTGACACCAGTGTTGCCATCTGCAGCCTTTGCAGTCAACGCATAAGTCCAACACTCACCTAGGGACAACCGCTTTAAGAAGGCACCTGAAATCTGCCGTCGCCAAGCCCAGTGGGAGCAACACCATCAGAACCCACAAAGCCACACTCCATGCTCTCACCGTCCAGCCTCTTCTCCTTCTCCTGTCTCCTCAGTTGTCCATGATGCTGTCATCACGTTGTTCTGGAAAAAGGCAGGCTTCTGTGGCACAAATGTTGGAGCGTACAAAAAGGTGTCTGACTACATCAGGTTAATGGCCGATGTGGACGCTCTGAGGAGTGATGAACCCCTGGGTGGGCAGGCTTGACCTCTGGCCAGAGCTTGCACAATTTGCAATGGAACTGTTGGCTTGCCCCCCGTCCAGTGTCCTGTCCGAAAGGACGTTCAGCGCAGCAGGGGGGATCGTGACCGATAAGCGCACTCGCATAGCTCATGACAGTGTAGGAATTCAACACATGTGACCACCAGTAGACCATGTTTCATTCAATTCCTCATCACAGGCCACAAATATCTGCCAGACCGCCATCAACCCACAACAATTCCTGGTCCTTGTCTTCGCTAAATACAGCGGCCTAAAAGGCATTTCATGTCCATTGAATGGCTAATTTTTGCCGCCTATACAGGCCGACACTTACTGTTCTGTGTACTGTGAATGCCTACTGTACCTCTAGCCATCAAAAACAAAGTTCTTTGCTGTCAGTGCAACCCATGTGAGCTAATTTTTGCAGCCTATACAGACTGACACTTGCTGTTCTGTGTACTGTGAATGCCTACTGTACCTCTAGCCATCATATACTACGTTCTTTGCTGTCAGTTCAACCCATGTGAGATAATTTTTGGAGCCTATATAGGAAGCCACTTACTTCTGTGTACTGTGAACGCCTACTGTACCTCTAGCCATCAAAAACGAAGTTCTTTGCTGTCAGTTAAACCCATGGAATGGGTTAAATTTACTTGATTGAGTGGCCACCTGTGTTTGCCTCATTTAAAGTCCCAGGGCAACCTTCCATTTCTGTACATCCTTATCCTCATCCTTAATGCCACCTCATCCTCATTCTCCTCCTCCATCCCTTGTTTTTTGAATTTCAACATTTTTTTTTTAAATAAAGAAGTGTCTGCAAAACAGTTTTAAAATAACTTTTTTGCTGCCAGACTTTTTTTTTTGTTCCCCAGGAAAGGTGACCCCCCTACCCCCCCCATTTGAGCTGTTAACCCACAATGCACCCAGGTGTCGTCACGTCTCGTCTCGTCGGGGTGTGTGTATTTATATATAAATGTAATTTTTCCCTTTTCTTTTCTGTTTTCACCCACAGTGGAAGTTTATTATGGGGTGGTCCGCAAGCGAAAGCTACGCCTTGGGGGGCACCCTTTTGTGGCCCAGGCCCCGAATGGACACACTTCTCACGGGCGGTAAGCACACCATCTCATCCGTGTTTGGTCGGCGTGTGTGTATTTATACATAAATGTAATTTTTTTTCCCCTTTTTCTTTCCAATTTTCGCCCACAGTGGAAGTTTATTATGGGGCGGCCCGTGAGCGAAATCTACGCCTTGGGGGGCACCCTTTTGTTGCCCAGGCCCCGAATAGACACACTTCTCACGGGCGGTAAGCACACCATCTCATCTCATCTCATCCGTGTTTGGTCGGGTGTGTGTATTTATATATAAATGTAATTTTTTTTCCCCCTTTTTCTTTTCTGTTTTCGCCCACAGTGGAAGTTTTATTATGGGGCGGCCCGCGAGCGAAAGCTACACCTTGGGGTGCACCCTTTTGTGGCCCAGGCCCCGAATGGAAACACTTCTCATGGACGGTAAGCACACCATCTCATCTCATCTCATCCGTGTTTGGTCGGGGTGTGTATTTATATGTAAATGTAAGTTTATTATGGGGCGGCCCGCGAGCGAAAGCTACGCCTTGGGGGGCACCCTTTTGTGGCCCAGGCCCCGAATGGACACACTTCTCATGGGCGGTAAGCACACCATCTCATCTCATCTCATCTGTGTTTGGTCGGGTGTGTGTATTTATATATAAATGTAATTTTTTTTTTTCCCTTTTTTCTTTTTTTTTTCGCCCACAGTGGAAGTTTATTATGGGGCGGCCCGCGAGCTAATGCTACGCCTTGGGGGACACCCTTTTGTGGCCCAGGCCCCGAATGGACACACTTCTCACGGGCGGTAAGCACACCATCTCATCTCATCCGTGTTTGGTCGGGGTGTGTGTATTTATATATAAATGTAATTTTTTTTCCCCCTTTTTCTTTTGTTTTCGCCCACAGTGGAAGTTTATTATGGGGCGGCCCGCGAGCGAATGCTACGCCTTGGGGGGCACCCTTTTGTGGCCCAGGCCCTGAATGGACACACTTCTCACGGGCGGTAAGCACACCATCTCATCTCATCCGTGTTTGGTCGGGGTGTGTGTATTTATATATAAATGTAATTTTTCCCTTTTCTTTTCTGTTTTCACACACAGTGGAAGTTTATTATGGGCCCGTGAGCGAAAGCTATGCCTTGGGGGGCACCCTTTTGTGGCCTAGGCCCCGCATGGACACACTTCTCACGGGCGGTAAGCACATCATCTCATCTCATCTCATCCGTGTTTGGTCGGGGTGTGTGTATTTTTATATAAATGTATTTTTTTTCCCCCTTTTTCCTGTTTTCGCCCACAGTGGAAGTTTATTATGGGGCGGCCCGCGAGCGAAAGCTACGCCTTGGGGGGCACCCTTTTGTGGCCCAGGCCCCGAATGGACACACTTCTCACGGGCGGTAAGCACATCATCTCATCTCATCTCATCTGTGTTTGGTCGGGTGTGTGTATTTATATATAAATGTAATTTTTTTTCCCCCCTTTTTCTTTTCTGTTTTTACCCACAGTGGAAGTTTATTATGGGGTGGCCCGCGAGTAAAAGCTACGCCTTGGGGGGCACCATTTTGTGGCCCAGGCCCCGAATGGACACACTTCTCACGGGCGGTAAGCACACCATCTCATCTCATCTCATCTCATCCGTGTTTGGTCGGGGTGTGTGTATTTATATATAAATGTAATTTTTTTTTTTCCCTTTTTTCTTTTTGTTTTCGCCCACAGTGGAAGTTTATTATGGGGCGGCCCGCGAGCTAATGCTACGCCTTGGGGGACACCCTTTTGTGGCCCAGGCCCCGAATGGACACACTTCTCACGGGCGGTAAGCACACCATCTCATCTCATCCGTGTTTGGTCGGGGTGTGTGTATTTATATATAAATGTAATTTTTTTTCCCCCTTTTTCTTTTGTTTTCGCCCACAGTGGAAGTTTATTATGGGGCGGCCCGCGAGCGAATGCTACGCCTTGGGGGGCACCCTTTTGTGGCCCAGGCCCTGAATGGACACACTTCTCACGGGCGGTAAGCACACCATCTCATCTCATCCGTGTTTGGTCGGGGTGTGTGTATTTATATATAAATGTAATTTTTCCCTTTTCTTTTCTGTTTTCACACACAGTGGAAGTTTATTATGGGCCCGTGAGCGAAAGCTATGCCTTGGGGGGCACCCTTTTGTGGCCTAGGCCCCGCATGGACACACTTCTCACGGGCGGTAAGCACATCATCTCATCTCATCTCATCCGTGTTTGGTCGGGGTGTGTGTATTTTTATATAAATGTATTTTTTTTCCCCCTTTTTCCTGTTTTCGCCCACAGTGGAAGTTTATTATGGGGCGGCCCGCGAGCGAAAGCTACGCCTTGGGGGGCACCCTTTTGTGGCCCAGGCCCCGAATGGACACACTTCTCACGGGCGGTAAGCACACCATCTCATCTCATCTCATCTCATCTCATCCGTGTTTGGTCGGGGTGTGTGTATTTATATATAAATGTAATTTTTTTTTTCCCCTTTTTCTTTTCTGTTTTCGCCCACAGTGGAAGTTTATTATGGGGCGGCCCGCGAGGGAAAGCTACTCCTTGGGGGGCACCCTTTTGTGGCACAGGCCCCAAATGCACACACTTCTCACGGGCGGTAAGCACACCATCTCATCTCATCCGTGTTTGGTCGGGGTGTGTGTATTTGTATATAAATGTAATTTTTTTTTTTTTTCCCCTTTTTTCTTTTCTGTTTTCGCCCACAGTGGAAGTTTATTATGGGGCGGACTGTGAGGGAAAGCTACTCCTTGGGGGGCACCCTTTTGTGGCCCAGGCCCCGAATGGACACACTTCTCACGGGCGGTAAGCACACAATCTCATCTCATCCGTGTTTGGTCGGGGTGTGTGTATTTATATATAAATGTAATTTTTTTTCCCCCTTTTTCTTTTCTGTTTTCGCCCACAGTGGAAGTTTATTATGGGGCGGACCGTGAGCGAAAGCTACACCTTGGGGGGCACCCTTTTGTGGCCCAGGCCCCGAATGGACACACTTCTCACGGGCGGTAAGCACACCATCTCATCTCATCTCATCCGTGTTTGGTCGGGGTGTGTGTATTTATATATAAATGTAATTTTTTTTCCCCTTTTTCTTTTCTGTTTTCAGTGGAAGTTTATTATGGGGCGGCCCGCGAGCGAAAGCTACGCCTTGGGGGGCACCCTTTTGTGGCCCAGGCCCCGAATGGACACACTTCTCACGGGCGGTAAGCACACCAGCTCTCATCTCATCCGTGTTTGGTCGGGGTGTGTGTATTTATATATAAATGTAATTTTTTTTTTTCCCCCTTTTTCTTTTCTGTTTTCGCCCACAGTGGAAGTTTATTATGGGGCGGCCCGCAAGCGAAATCTACGCCTTGGGGGGCACCCTTTTGTGGCCCAGGCCCCGAATGGACACACTTCTCACGGGCGTTAAGCACACCATCTCATCTTATCTCATCTCATCCGTGTTTGGTCGGGGGTGTGTGTATTTATATATAAATGTAATTTTTTTTTTTTTCCCCTTTTTCTTTTCTGTTTTCGCCCACAGTGGAAGTTTATTATGGGGCGGCCCGCGAGCGAAATCTACGCCTTGGGGGGCACCCTTTTGTGGCCCAGGCCCCGAATGGACACACTTCTCACGGGCGGTAAGCACACCATCTCATCTCATCCGTGTTTGGTCGGGGTGTGGGTATTTATATATAAATGTAATTTTTTTTCCCTTTCTGTTTTCGCCTACAGTGGAAGTTTATTATGGGGCGGCCCGCGAGCGAAAGCCACACCTTGGGGGGCACCCTTTTGTGGCCCATGCCCCGAATGGACACACTTCTCACGGGTGGTAAGCACACCATCTCATCTCATCTCATCCGTGTTTGGTCGGGGTGTGTGTATTTATATATAAATGTAATTTTTTTTCCCCTTTTTCTTTTCTGTTTTCGCCCACAGTGGAAGTTAATTATGGGGCGGTCCGCGAGGGAAAGCTACTCCTTGGGGGGCACCCTTTTGTGGCCCAGGCCCCGAATGGACACACTTCTCACGGGCGGTAAGCACACCATCTCATCTCATCCGTGTTTGGTCGGGGTGTGTGTATTTATATATAAATGTAATTTTTTTTTTCCCCTTTTTCTTTTCTGTTTTCGCCCACAGTGGAAGTTTATTATGGGGCGGCCCGCGAGCGAAAGCTACGCCTTGGGGGGCACCGTTTTGTGGCCCAGGCCCCGAATGGACACACTTCTCACGGGCGGTAAGCACACCATCTCATCTCATCAGTGTTTGGTCGGGGTGTGTGCATTTATATTTAAATGTAATTTTTTTTTTTTTTCCCCTTTTCCCCTTTTTCTTTTCTTTTTTCGCCCACAGTGGAAGTTTATTATGGGGCGGCCCGCAAGCGAAAGCTACGCCTTGGGGTGCACCCTTTTTTGGCCCAGGCCCCGAATGGACACACTTCTCACGGGCGGTAAGCACACCAGCTCTCATCTCATCTCATCCGTGTTTGGTCGGGGTGTGTGTATTTATATATAAATGTAATTTTTTTTTTTCCCCCTTTTTCTTTTCTGTTTTCGCCCACAGTGGAAGTTTATTATGGGGCGGCCCGCAAGCGAAATCTACGCCTTGGGGGGCACCCTTTTGTGGCCCAGGCCCCGAATGGACACACTTCTCACGGGCGGTAAGCACACCAGCTCTCATCTCATCTCATCCGTGTTTGGTCGGGGTGTGTGTATTTATATATAAGTGTAATTTTTTTTCCTCTTTTTCTTTTCTGTTTTCGCCCACAGTGGAAGTTTATTATGGGGCGGCCAGAGAGGGAAAGCTACTCCTTGGGGGGCACCCTTTTGTGGCCCAGGCCCCGAATGGACACACTTCTCATGGGCGGTAAGCACACCATCTCATCTCATCCGTGTTTGGTCGGGGTGTGTGTATTTATATATAAATGTAATTTTTTTTCCCCCCTTTTTCTTTTCTGTTTTTGCCCACAGTGGAAGTTTATTATGGGGCGGCCCGCGAGCGAAAGCTACGCCTTGGGGGGCACCCTTTTGTGGCCCAGGCCCCGAATGGACACACTTCTCACGGGCAGTAAGCACACCATCTCATCTCATCCGTGTTTGGTCGGGGTGTGTGTATTTATATATAAATGTAATTTTTTTTTCCCATTTTTTTTCTTTTCTGTTTTCGCCCACAGTGGAAGTTTATTATGGGGCGGCCCGCGAGCGAAAGCTACGCCTCGGGGGGCACCCTTTTGTGGCCCAGGTCCCGCTTGGACACACTTCTCACGGGCGTTAAGCACACCATCTCATCTCATCTCATCCATGTTTGGTCGGGGTGTGTGTATTTATATATAAATGTAATTTTTTTTCCCCTTTTTCTTTTCTGTTTTCGCCCACAGTGGAAGTTTATTATGGGGCGGCCCGCGAGCGAAAACTACGCCTTGGGGGGCATCCTTTTGTGGCCCAGGCCCCGAATGGACACCCTTCTCACGGGCGGTAAGCACACCATCTCATCT
Source organism: Pelophylax lessonae (assembly GCF_965119305.1). Classification (NCBI taxonomy): domain Eukaryota; kingdom Metazoa; phylum Chordata; class Amphibia; order Anura; family Ranidae; genus Pelophylax; species Pelophylax lessonae. The sequence continues at coordinate 161,766,778 of NC_138775.1, forward strand.
CATCTCATCCGTGTTTGGTCGGGCTGTGTGTATTTATATATAAATGTAATTTTTCTTTTCCCCTTTTTTCTTTTCTGTTTTCGCCCACAGTGGAAGTTTATTATGGGGCGGCCCGAAGGGAAAGCTACTCCTTGGGGGGGCACCCTTTTGTGGCCCAGGCCCCGAATGGACACACTTCTCACGGGCGGTAAGCACACCATCTCATCTCATCCGTGTATGGTCGGGGTGTGTGTATTTATATATAAATGTAATTTTTTTTCCCCTTTTTCTTTTCTGTTTTCGCCCACAGTGGAAGTTTATTATGGGGCGGCCCGCGAGCGAAAGCTACGCCTTAGGGGGAACCCTTTTGTGGCCCAGGCCCCGAATGGACACACTTCTCACGGGCGGTAAGCACACCATCTCATCTCATCTGTGTTTGGTCGGGGTGTGTGTATTTATATATAAATGTAATTTTTTTTCCCCTTTTTCTTTTCTGTTTTCGCCCACAGTGGAAGTTTATTATGGGGCGGCCGGTGAGGGAAAGCTACTCCTTGGGGGGCACCCTTTTGTGGCCCAGGCCCCAAATGGACACACTTCTCACGGGCGGTAAGCACACCATCTCATCTCATCCATGTTTGGTTGGGGTGTGTGTATTTATATATAAATGTAATTTTTTTTCCCCCTTTTTCTTTTCTGTTTTCGCCCACAGTGGAAGTTTATTATGGGGCGGCCCGCGAGCGAAAGCTATGCCTTGAGGGGAACCCTTTTGTGGCCCAGGCCCCGAATGGTCACACTTCTCACGGGCGGTAAGCACACCATCTCATCTCATCCGTGTTTGGTCGGGGTGTGTGTATTTATATATAAATGTAATTTTTTTTCCCCTTTTTCTTTTCTGTTTTCGCCCACAGTGGAAGTTTATTATGGTGCGGCCCGCGAGGGAAAGCTACTCCTTGGGGGGCACCCTTTTGTGGCCCAGGCCCCAAATGGACACACTTCTCACGGGCGGTAAGCACACCATCTCATCTCATCCGTGTTTGGTCGGGGTGTGTATTTATATATAAATGTAATTTTTTTTTTTCCCCTTTTTTCTTTTCTGTTTTCGCCCACAGTGGAAGTTTATTATGGGGCGGCCCGAGAGCGAAAGCTACGCCTTGGGGGGAACACTTTTGTGGCCCAGGCCCCGAATGGACACACTTCTCATGGGCGGTATGCACACCATCTCATCTCATCCGTGTTTGGTCGGGGTGTGTGTATTTATATATAAATGTAATTTTTTTTCCCCTTTTTCTTTTCTGTTTTCGCCCACAGTGGAAGTTTATTATGGGGCGGCCCGCGAGCGAAAGCTACGCCTTGGGGGGCACCCTTTTGTGGCCCAGGCCCCGAATGGACACACTTCTCACAGGCGGTAAGCACACCATCTTATCTCATCCGTGTTTGGTCGGGGTGTGTGTATTTATATATAAATGTAATGTTTATTTTTTTTCCCCTTTTTCTTTTCTGTTTTCAGTGGAAGTTTATTATGGTGCGGCCCGCGAGGGAAAGCTACTCCTTGGGGGGCACCCATTTGTGGCCCAGGCCCCGAATGGACACACTTCTCACGGGCGGTAAGCACACCATCTCATCTCATCCGTGTTTGGTCGGGGTGTGTGTATTTATATATAAATGTAATTTTTTTTCCCCCTTTTTCTTTTCTGTTTTCGCCCACAGTGGAAGTTTATTATGGGGCGGCCCGCGAGCGAAAGCTACGCCTTGGGGGGCACCCTTTTGAGGCCCAGGCCCCGAATGGACACACTTCTCACGGGCGGTAAGCACACCATCTCATCTCATCTCATCTCATCCTTGTTTGGTCGGGGTGTGTGTATTTATATTTAAATGTAATTTTTTTTCCCCCTTTTTCTTTTCTGTTTTCGCCCACAGTGGAAGTTTATTATGGGGCGGCCCGCGAGCGAAAGCTACTCCTTGGGGGGAACCCTTTTGTGGCCCAGGCCCCGAATGGACACACTTCTCACGGGCGGTAAGCACACCATCTCATCTCATCCGTGTTTGGTCGGGGTGTGTGTCTTTATATATAAATGTAATTTTTTTTTTCCCCTTTTTTCTTTTCTGTTTTCGCCCACAGTGGAAGTTTATTATGGGGCGGCCCGCAAGCGAAATCTACGCCTTGGGGGGCACCCTTTTGTGGCCCAGGCCCCGAATGGACACACTTCTCACGGGTGGTAAGCACACCATCTCATCTCATCCGATCTCATCCTTGCTTGGTCGGGGTTTGTGTATTTATATATTAATGTAATTTTTTTTCCCCTTTTTTTTTTTTTTCTGTTTTCGCCCACAGTGGAAGTTTATTATGGGGCGGCCCGAGAGCGAAAGCTACGCCTTGGGGGGAACACTTTTGTGGCCCAGGCCCCGAATGGACACACTTCTCACGGGCGGTAAGCACACCATCTCATCTCATCCGTATTTGTTTGGGGTGTGTGTATTTATATATAAATGTAATTTTTTTTTCCCCTTTTTCTTTTCGGTTTTCGCCCACAGTGGAAGTTTATTATGGGGTGGCCCGTGAGGGAAAGCTACTCCTTGGGGGGCACCCTTTTGTGGCCCAGGCCCCGAATGGACACACTTCTCACGGGCGGTAAGCACACCATCTTATCTCATCTCATCCGTGTTTGGTCGGGGTGTGTGTATTTATATATAAATGTAATTTTTTTTCCCCTTTTTCTTTTCTGTTTTCGCCCACAGTGGAAGTTTATTATGGGGCGGCCCGTGAGGGAAAGCTACTTCTAGGGGGGCACCCTTTTGTGGCCCAGGCCCCAAATGGACACACTTCTCACGGGCGGTAAGCACACCATCTCATCTCATCCATGTTTGGTTGGGGTGTGTGTATTTATATATAAATGTAATTTTTTTTTCCCCCTTTTTCTTTTCTGTTTTCGCCCACAGTGGAAGTTTATTATGGGGCGGCCCGCGAGCGAAAGCTACGCCTTGAGGGGAACCCTTTTGTGGCCCAGGCCCCGAATGGACACACTTCTCACGGGCGGTAAGCACACCATCTCTCATCTCATCTCCTCTCATCCGTGTTTGGTCGGGGTGTGTGTGTATATATATATATATATATATATATATAAATGTAATTTTTTTTTCCCCCTTTTTCTTTTCTGTTTTCGCCCACAGTGGAAGTTTATTATGGGGCGGCCCGAAGGGAAAGCTACTCCTTGGGGGGCACCCTTTTGTGGCCCAGGCCCCAAATGGACACACTTCTCACGGGCGGTAAGCACACCATCTCATCTCACCCATGTTTGGTTGGGGTGTGTGTATTTATATATAAATGTAATATTTTTTCCCCTTTTTCTTTTCTGTTTTCGCCCACAGTGGAAGTTTATTATGGGGCGGCCCGTGAGGGAAAGCTACTCCTTGGGGGGCAACCTTTTGTGGCCCAGGCCCCAAATGGACACACTTCTCACGGGCGGTAAGCACACCATCTCATCTCACCCATGTTTGGTTGGGGTGTTAGTATTTATATGTAATTTTTTTTCCCCCTTTTTCTTTTCTGTTTTCGCCCACAGTGGAAGTTTATTATGGGGCGGCCCGTGAGGGAAAGCTACTCCTTGGGGGGCACCCTTTTGTGGCCCAGGCCCCAAATGGACACACTTCTCACGGGCGGTAAGCACACCATCTCTCATCTCATCTCCTCTCATCCGTGTTTGGTCGGGGTGTGTGTATATATATATATAAATGTAATTTTTTTTTTCCCCCTTTTTCTTTTCTGTTTTCGCCCACAGTAGAAGTTTATTATGGGGCGGCCCACGAGCGAAAGCTACGCCTTGGGGGCACCCTTTTGTGGCCCGGGCCCCGAATGGACACACTTCTCACGGGCGGTAAGCACACCATCTTATCTCATCTCATCTCATCCGTGTTTGGTCGGGGTGTGTGTATTTATATATAAATGTAATGTTTATTTTTTTTCCCCTTTTTCTTTTCTGTTTTCAGTGGAAGTTTATTATGGGGCGGCCCGCGAGCGAAAGCTACGCCTTGGGGGGCACCCTTTTGTGGCCCAGGCCCCGAATGGACACACTTCTCACGGGCGGTAAGCACACCATCTCATCTCATCCGTGTTTGGTCGGGCTGTGTGTATTTATATATAAATGTAATTTTTTTTTTTTCCCTTTTTTTCTTTTCTGTTTTCGCCCACAGTGGAAGTTTATTATGGGGCGGCCCGAAGGGAAAGCTACTCCTTGGGGGGCACCCTTTTGTGGCCCAGGCCCCGAATGGACACACTTCTCACGGGCGGTAAGCACACCATCTCATCTCATCCGTGTTTGGTCGGGGTGTGTGTATTTATATATAAATGTAATTTTTTTTCCCCTTTTTCTTTTCTGTTTTCGCCCACAGTGGAAGTTTATTATGGGGCGGCCCGTGAGGGAAAGCTACTCCTTGGGGGGCAACCTTTTGTGGCCCAGGCCCCAAATGGACACACTTCTCACGGGCGGTAAGCACACCATCTCATCTCACCCATGTTTGGTTGGGGTGTGTGTATTTATATGTAATTTTTTTTCCCCCTTTTTCTTTTCTGTTTTCGCCCACAGTGGAAGTTTATTATGGGGCGGCCCGCGAGCGAAAGCTACGCCTTGGGGGGAACCCTTTTGTGGCTCAGGCCCCGAATGGACACACTTCTCACGGGCGGTAAGCACACCATCTCATCTCATCCGTGTTTGGTCGGGGTGTGTGTATTTATATATATATAAATGTAATTTTTTTCCCCCTTTTTCTTTTCTGTTTTCGCCCACAGTGGAAGTTTATTATGGGGCGGCCCGCGAGCGAAAGCTACGCCTTGGGGGGAACCCTTTTGTGGCTCAGGCCCCGAATGGACACACTTCTCACGGGCGGTAAGCACACCATCTCATCTCATCCGTGTTTGGTCGGGGTGTGTGTATTTATATATAAATGTAATTTTTTTTCCCCTTTTTCTTTTCTGTTTTCGCCCACAGTGGAAGTTTATTATGGGGCGGCCCGCGAGGGAAAGCTACTCCTTGGGGGGCACCCTTTTGTGGCCCAGGCCCCAAATGGACACAGTTCTCATGGGCGGTAAGCACACCATCTCATCTCATCCGTGTTTGGTCGGGGTGTGTGTATTTATATATAAATGTAATTTTTTTTCCCCCTTTTTCTTTTTCTTTTCTGTTTTCGCCCACAGTGGAAGTTTATTTTGGGGCAGCCCGCGAGCGAAAGCTACGCCTTGGGGGGCACCCTTTTGTGGCCAAGGCCCCGAATGGACACACTTCTCACGGGCGGTAAGCACACCATCTCTCATCTCCTCTCATCCGTGTTTGGTCAGGGTGTGTGTATTTATATATAAATGTAATGTTTATTTTTTTTCCCCTTTTTCTTTTCTGTTTTCAGTGGAAGTTTATTATGGGGCGGCCCGCGAGCGAAAGCTACGCCTTGGGGGGCACCCTTTTGTGGCCCAGGCCCCGAATGGACACACTTCTCACGGGCGGTAAGCACACCATCTCATCTCACCCATGTTTGGTTGGGGTGTGTGTATTTATATGTAATTTTTTTTTCCCCCTTTTTCTTTTCTGTTTTCGCCCACAGTGGAAGTTTATTATGGGGCGGCCCGCGAGCGAAAGCTACGCCTTAGGGGGAACCCTTTTGTGGCCCAGGCCCCGAATGGACACACTTCTCACGGGCGGTAAGCACACCATCTCATCTCATCCGTGTTTGGTCGGGGTGTGTGTATTTATATATAAATGTAATTTTTTTTCCCCTTTTTCTTTTCTGTTTTCGCCCACAGTGGAAGTTTATTATGGGGCGGCCCGTGAGGGAAAGCTACTCCTTGGGGGGCACCCTTTTGTGGCCCAGGCCCCAAATGGACACACTTCTCACGGGCAGTAAGCACACCATCTCATCTCATCCATGTTTGGTTGGGGTGTGTGTATTTATATATAAATGTAATTTTTTTTCCCCCTTTTTCTTTTCTGTTTTCGCCCACAGTGGAAGTTTATTATGGGGCGGCCCGCGAGCGAAAGCTATGCCTTGAGGGGAACCCTTTTGTGGCCCAGGCCCCGAATGGACACACTTCTCACGGGCGGTAAGCACACCATCTCATCTCATCCGTGTTTGGTCGGGGTGTGTGTATTTATATATAAATGTAATTTTTTTTCCCCTTTTTCTTTTCTGTTTTCGCCCACAGTGGAAGTTTATTATGGGGCGGCCCGTGAGGGAAAGCTACTCCTTGGGGGGCACCCTTTTGTGGCCCAGGCCCCAAATGGACACACTTCTCACGGGCGGTAAGCACACCATCTCATCTCATCCGTGTTTGGTCGGGGTGTGTGTATTTATATATAAATGTAATTTTTTTTCCCCCTTTTTCTTTTCTGTTTTCGCCCACAGTGGAAGTTTATTATGGGGCGGCCCGCGAGCGAAAGCTACGCCTTGGGGGGCACCCTTTTGTGGCCCAGGCCCCGAATGGACACACTTCTCACGGGCGGTAAGCACACCATCTCATCTCATCCGTGTTTGGTCGGGGTGTGTGTATTTATATATAAATGTAATTTTTTTTCCCCTTTTTCTTTTCTGTTTTCGCCCACAGTGGAAGTTTATTATGGGGCGGCCCGCGAGGGAAAGCTACTCCTTGGGGGGCACCCTTTTGTGGCCCAGGCCCCAAATGGACACACTTCTCACGGGCGGTAAGCACACCATCTCTCATCTCATCTCCTCTCATCCGTGTTTGGTCGGGGTGTGTATTTATATATAAATGTAATTTTTTTTTTCCCCCTTTTTTCTTTTCTGTTTTCGCCCACAGTGGAAGTTTATTATGGGGCGGCCCGCGAGCGAAAGCGACGCCTTGGGGGGAACCCTTTTGTGGCCCAGTCCCCGAATGGACACACTTCTCACGGGCGGTAAGCACACCATCTCATCTCATCCGTGTTTGGTCGGGGTGTGTGTATTTATATATAAATGTAATTTTTTTTCCCCTTTTTCTTTTCTGTTTTCGCCCACAGTGGAAGTTTATTATGGGGCGGCCCGAAGGGAAAGCTACTCCTTGGGGGGCACCCTTTTGTGGCCCAGGCCCCGAATGGACACACTTCTCACGGGCGGTAAGCACACCATCTCATCTCATCCGTGTTTGGTCGGGGTGTGTGTATTTATATATAAATGTAATTTTTTTTCCCCCTTTTTCTTTTTCTTTTCTGTTTTCGCCCACAGTGGAAGTTTATTTTGGGGCAGCCCGCGAGCGAAAGCTACGCCTTGGGGGGCACCCTTTTGTGGCCAAGGCCCCGAATGGACACACTTCTCACGGGCGGTAAGCACACCATCTTATCTCATCTCATCCGTGTCTGGTCGGGGTGTGTATTTATATATAAATGTAATTTTTTTTTTTCCCCTTTTTTTCTTTTCTGTTTTCGCCCACAGTGGAAGTTTATTATGGGGCGGCCCGAGAGCGAAAGCTACGCCTTGGGGGGAACACTTTTGTGGCCCAGGCCCCGAATGGACACACTTCTCACGGGCGGTAAGCACACCATCTCATCTCATCCGTGTTTGGTCGGGGTGTGTGTATTTATATATAAATGTAATTTTTTTTCCCCTTTTTCTTTTCTGTTTTCGCCCACAGTGGAAGTTTATTATGGGGCGGCCCGTGAGGGAAAGCTACTCCTTGGGGGGGCACCCTTTTGTGGCCCAGGCCCCAAATGGACACACTTCTCACGGGCGGTAAGCACACCATCTCATCTCATCCGTGTTTGGTCGGGGTGTGTGTATTTATATATAAATGTAATTTTTTTTCCCCCTTTTTCTTTTCTGTTTTCGCCCACAGTGGAAGTTTATTATGGGGCGGCCCGCGAGCGAAAGCTACGCCTTGGGGGGCACCCTTTTGTGGCCCAGGCCCCGAATGGACACACTTCTCACGGGCGGTAAGCACACCATCTCATCTCATCCGTGTTTGGTCGGGGTGTGTGTATTTATATATAAATGTAATTTTTTTTCCCCTTTTTCTTTTCTGTTTTCGCCCACAGTGGAAGTTTATTATGGGGCGGCCCGCGAGGGAAAGCTACTCCTTGGGGGGCACCCTTTTGTGGCCCAGGCCCCAAATGGACACACTTCTCACGGGCGGTAAGCACACCATCTCTCATCTCATCTCCTCTCATCCGTGTTTGGTCGGGGTGTGTGTATTTATATATAAATGTAATGTTTATTTTTTTTCCCCTTTTTCTTTTCTGTTTTCAGTGGAAGTTTATTATGGGGCGGCCCGCGAGCAAAAGCTACGCCTTGGGGGGAACCCTTTTGTGGCCCAGGCCCCGAATGGACACACTTCTCACGGGCGGTAAGCACACCATCTCTCATCTCCTCTCATCCGTGTTTGGTCGGGGTGTGTGTATTTATATATAAATGTAATTTTTTTTCCCCTTTTTCTTTTCTGTTTTCGCCCACAGTGGAAGTTTTATGGGGCGGACCGTGAGCGAAAGCTACACCTTGGGGGGCACCCTTTTGTGGCCCAGGTCCCGAATGGACACACTTCTCACGGGCGGTAAGCACACCATCTCATCTCATCCGTGTTTGGTCGGGGTGTGTGTATTTCTATATAAATGTAATGTTAATTTTTTTTCCCCTTTTTTTCTTTTCTGTTTTCAGTGGAAGTTTATTATGGGGCGGCCCGCGAGCGAAAGCTACGCCTTGGGGGGCACCCTTTTGTGGCCCAGGCCCCGAATGGACACACTTCTCACGGGCGGTAAGCACACCATCTCATCTCATCCGTGTTTGGTCGGGGTGTGTGTATTTATATATAAATGTAATTTTTTTTTCCCCTTTTTCTTTTCTGTTTTCGCTCACAGTGGAAGTTTATTATGGGGCGGCCCGCGAGTGAAAGCTACACCTTGGGGGGCACCCTTTTGTGGCCCAGGTCCCGAATGGACACACTTCTCACGGGCGGTAAGCACACCATCTCATCTCTCATCTCATCTCATCCGTGTTTGGTCGGGGTGTGTGTATTTATATATAAATGTAATTTTTTTTTCACCCACAGCGGAAGTTTATTATGGGGCGGCCCGCGAGCGAAAGCTACGCCTTGGGGGGCTTCCTTTTGTGGCCCAGACCTCGAATGGACATACTTCTTACGGGCGGTAAGCACACCATCTCATCTCATCTCATCCGTGTTTGGTCGGGGTGTATGTATTTATATATATATATATATATATATATATATAAATGTAATTTTTTTTTTTCTTTTCTGTTTTCGCCCACAGTGGAAGTTTATTATGGGGCGGCCCGCAAGCGAAAGCTATGCCTTGGGAGGCACCCTTTTGTGGCCCAGGCCCCGAATGGACACACTTCTCACGGGCGGTAAGCACACCATCTCTCATCTCCTCTCATACGTGTTTGGTCGGGGTGTGTGTATTTATATATAAATGTAATTTTTTTTCCCCTTTTTTCTTTTCTGTTTTCACCCACAGTGGAAGTTTATTATGGGGTGGGCCGCGAGCAAAATCTACGCCTTGGGGGGCACCCTTTTGTGGCCCAGGCCCCGAATGGACACACTTCTCATGGGCAGTAAGCACACCATCTCATCTCATCCGTGTTTGGTCGGGGTGTGTGTATTTATATATAAATGTAATGTTTATTTTTTTTCCCCTTTTTCTTTTCTGTTTTCAGTGGAAGTTTATTATGGGGCGGCCCGCGAGCGAAAGCTACGCCTTGGGGGGCACCCTTTTGTGGCCCAGGCCCCGAATGGACACACTTCTCACGGGCGGTAAGCACACCATCTCATCTCATCTCATCCGTGTTTGGTCGGGCTGTGTGTATTTATATATAAATGTAATTTTTTTTCCCCTTTTTTCTTTTCTGTTTTCGCCCACAGTGGAAGTTTATTATGGTGCGGCCCGCGAGGGAAAGCTACTCCTTGGGGGGCACCCTTTTGTGGCCCAGGCCCCGAATGGACACACTTCTCACGGGCGGTAAGCACACCATCTCATCTCATCCGTGTTTGGTCGGGGTGTGTGTATTTATATATAAATGTAATTTTTTTTCCCCCTTTTTCATTTCTGTTTTCGCCCACAGTGGAAGTTTATTATGGGGCGGCCCGCGAGCGAAAGCTACGCCTTGGGGGGCACCCTTTTGAGGCCCAGGCCCCGAATGGACACACTTCTCACGGGCGGTAAGCACACCATCTCATCTCATCTCATCTCATCCGTGTTTGGTCGGGTGTGTATTTATATGTAAATGTAATTTTTTTTCCCCCTTTTTCTTTTCTGTTTTCGCCCACAGTGGAAGTTTATTATGGGGCGGCCCGCGAGCGAAAGCTACGCCTTGAGGGGAACCCTTTTGTGGCCCAGGCCCCGAATGGACACACTTCTCACGGGCGGTAAGCACACCATCTCATCTCATCCGTGTTTGGTCGGGGTGTGTGTATTTATATATAAATGTAATTTTTTTTCCCCTTTTTCTTTTCTGTTTTCGCCCACAGTGGAAGTTTATTATGGGGCGGCCCGAAGGGAAAGCTACTCCTTGGGGGGCACCCTTTTGTGGCCCAGGCCCCGAATGGACACACTTCTCACGGGCGGTAAGCACACCATCTCATCTCATCCGTGTTTGGTCGGGGTGTGTGTATTTATATATAAATGTAATTTTTTTTCCCCCTTTTTCTTTTTCTTTTCTGTTTTCGCCCACAGTGGAAGTTTATTTTGGGGCAGCCCGCGAGCGAAAGCTACGCCTTGGGGGGCACCCTTTTGTGGCCAAGGCCCCGAATGGACACACTTCTCACGGGCGGTAAGCACACCATCTTATCTCATCTCATCCGTGTCTGGTCGGGGTGTGTATTTATATATAAATGTAATTTTTTTTTTTCCCCTTTTTTCTTTTCTGTTTTCGCCCACAGTGGAAGTTTATTATGGGGCGGCCCGAGAGCGAAAGCTACGCCTTGGGGGGAACACTTTTGTGGCCCAGGCCCCGAATGGACACACTTCTCACGGGCGGTAAGCACACCATCTCATCTCATCCGTGTTTGGTCGGGGTGTGTGTATTTATATATAAATGTAATTTTTTTTCCCCTTTTTCTTTTCTGTTTTCGCCCACAGTGGAAGTTTATTATGGGGCGGCCCGTGAGGGAAAGCTACTCCTTGGGGGGGCACCCTTTTGTGGCCCAGGCCCCAAATGGACACACTTCTCACGGGCGGTAAGCACACCATCTCATCTCATCCGTGTTTGGTCGGGGTGTGTGTATTTATATATAAATGTAATTTTTTTTCCCCCTTTTTCTTTTCTGTTTTCGCCCACAGTGGAAGTTTATTATGGGGCGGCCCGCGAGCGAAAGCTACGCCTTGGGGGGCACCCTTTTGTGGCCAAGGCCCCGAATGGACACACTTCTCACGGGCGGTAAGCACACCATCTCATCTCCTCTCATCCGTGTTTGGTCGGGGTGTGTGTATTTATATATAAATGTAATGTTTATTTTTTTTCCCCTTTTTCTTTTCTGTTTTCAGTGGAAGTTTATTATGGGGCGGCCCGCGAGCAAAAGCTACGCCTTGGGGGGAACCCTTTTGTGGCCCAGGCCCCGAATGGACACACTTCTCACGGGCGGTAAGCACACCATCTCTCATCTCCTCTCATCCGTGTTTGGTCGGGGTGTGTGTATTTATATATAAATGTAATTTTTTTTCCCCTTTTTCCCTTTCTGTTTTCGCCTACAGTGGAAGTTAATTATGGGGCGGCCCACGAGCGAAAGCCACACCTTGGGGGGCACGCTTTTTGTGGCCCAGGCCCCGAATGGACACACTTCTCACGGGTGGTAAGCACACCATCTCATCTCATCTCATCCGTGTTTGGTCGGGTGTGTGCATTTATATATAAATGTAATGTTTATTTTTTTTCCCCTTTTTCTTTTCTGTTTTCAGTGGAAGTTTATTATGGGGCGGCCCGCGAGCAAAAGCTACGCCTTGGGGGGCACCCTTTTGAGGCCCAGGCCCCGAATGGACACACTTCTCACGGGCGGTAAGCACACCATCTCATCTCATCCGTGTTTGGTCGGGGTGTGTGTATTTATATATAAATGTAATTTTTTTTTTCCCCTTTTTCTTTTCTGTTTTCGCCCACAGTGGAAGTTTATTATGGGGCGGCCCGTGAGGGAAAGCTACTCCTTGGGGGGCACCCTTTTGTGGCCCAGGCCCCGAATGGACACACTTCTCACGGGCGGTAAGCACACCATCTCATCTCATCCGTGTTTGGTCGGGGTGTGTGTATTTATATATAAATGTAATTTTTTTTCCCCTTTTTCTTTTCTGTTTTCGCCCACAGTGGAAGTTTTATGGGGCGGACCGTGAGCGAAAGCTACACCTTGGGGGGCACCCTTTTGTGGCCCAGGTCCCGAATGGACACACTTCTCACGGGCGGTAAGCACACCATCTCATCTCATCCGTGTTTGGTCGGGGTGTGTGTATTTCTATATAAATGTAATGTTAATTTTTTTTCCCCTTTTTTTCTTTTCTGTTTTCAGTGGAAGTTTATTATGGGGCGGCCCGCGAGCGAAAGCTACGCCTTGGGGGGCACCCTTTTGTGGCCCAGGCCCCGAATGGACACACTTCTCACGGGCGGTAAGCACACCATCTCATCTCATCCGTGTTTGGTCGGGGTGTGTGTATTTATATATAAATGTAATTTTTTTTTCCCCTTTTTCTTTTCTGTTTTCGCTCACAGTGGAAGTTTATTATGGGGCGGCCCGCGAGTGAAAGCTACACCTTGGGGGGCACCCTTTTGTGGCCCAGGTCCCGAATGGACACACTTCTCACGGGCGGTAAGCACACCATCTCATCTCTCATCTCATCTCATCCGTGTTTGGTCGGGGTGTGTGTATTTATATATAAATGTAATTTTTTTTTCACCCACAGCGGAAGTTTATTATGGGGCGGCCCGCGAGCGAAAGCTACGCCTTGGGGGGCTTCCTTTTGTGGCCCAGACCTCGAATGGACATACTTCTTACGGGCGGTAAGCACACCATCTCATCTCATCTCATCCGTGTTTGGTCGGGGTGTATGTATTTATATATATATATATATATATATAAATGTAATTTTTTTTTTTCTTTTCTGTTTTCGCCCACAGTGGAAGTTTATTATGGGGCGGCCCGCAAGCGAAAGCTATGCCTTGGGAGGCACCCTTTTGTGGCCCAGGCCCCGAATGGACACACTTCTCACGGGCGGTAAGCACACCATCTCTCATCTCATCTCCTCTCATACGTGTTTGGTCGGGGTGTGTGTATTTATATATAAATGTAATTTTTTTTCCCCTTTTTTCTTTTCTGTTTTCACCCACAGTGGAAGTTTATTATGGGGTGGGCCGCGAGCAAAATCTACGCCTTGGGGGGCACCCTTTTGTGGCCCAGGCCCCGAATGGACACACTTCTCATGGGCAGTAAGCACACCATCTCATCTCATCCGTGTTTGGTCGGGGTGTGTGTATTTATATATAAATGTAATGTTTATTTTTTTTCCCCTTTTTCTTTTCTGTTTTCAGTGGAAGTTTATTATGGGGCGGCCCGCGAGCGAAAGCTACGCCTTGGGGGGCACCCTTTTGTGGCCCAGGCCCCGAATGGACACACTTCTCACGGGCGGTAAGCACACCATCTCATCTCATCTCATCCGTGTTTGGTCGGGCTGTGTGTATTTATATATAAATGTAATTTTTTTTCCCCTTTTTTCTTTTCTGTTTTCGCCCACAGTGGAAGTTTATTATGGTGCGGCCCGCGAGGGAAAGCTACTCCTTGGGGGGCACCCTTTTGTGGCCCAGGCCCCGAATGGACACACTTCTCACGGGCGGTAAGCACACCATCTCATCTCATCCGTGTTTGGTCGGGGTGTGTGTATTTATATATAAATGTAATTTTTTTTCCCCCTTTTTCATTTCTGTTTTCGCCCACAGTGGAAGTTTATTATGGGGCGGCCCGCGAGCGAAAGCTACGCCTTGGGGGGCACCCTTTTGAGGCCCAGGCCCCGAATGGACACACTTCTCACGGGCGGTAAGCACACCATCTCATCTCATCTCATCTCATCCGTGTTTGGTCGGGTGTGTATTTATATGTAAATGTAATTTTTTTTCCCCCTTTTTCTTTTCTGTTTTCGCCCACAGTGGAAGTTTATTATGGGGCGGCCCGCGAGCGAAAGCTACGCCTTGAGGGGAACCCTTTTGTGGCCCAGGCCCCGAATGGACACACTTCTCACGGGCGGTAAGCACACCATCTCATCTCATCCGTGTTTGGTCGGGGTGTGTGTATTTATATATAAATGTAATTTTTTTTCCCCTTTTTCTTTTCTGTTTTCGCCCACAGTGGAAGTTTATTATGGGGCGGCCCGCGAGGGAAAGCTACTCCTTGGGGGGCACCCTTTTGTGGCCCAGGCCCCAAATGGACACACTTCTCACGGGCGGTAAGCACACCATCTCATCTCATCTCATCTCATCCGTGTTTGGTCGGGGTGTGTGTCTTTATATATAAATGTAATTTTTTTTTTTCCCCTTTTTTTCTTTTCTGTTTTCGCCCACAGTGGAAGTTTATTATGGGGCGGCCCGCAAGCGAAATGTACGCCTTGGGGGGCACCCTTTTGTGGCCCAGGCCCCGAATGGACACACTTCTCACGGGCGGTAAGCACACCATCTCATCTCATCCGTGTTTGGTCGGGGTGTGTGTATTTATATATAAATGTAATTTTTTTTTTTCCCCTTTTTCTTTTCTGTTTTCGCCCACAGTGGAAGTTTATTATGGGGTGGCCCGTGAGGGAAAGCTACTCCTTGGGGGGCACCCTTTTGTGGCCCAGGCCCCGAATGGACACACTTCTCACGGGCGGTAAGCACACCATCTCCTCTCATCTCATCTCATCCGTGTTTGGTCGGGGTGTGTGTATTTATATATAAATGTAATTTTTTTTCCCCTTTTTCTTTTCTGTTTTCGCCCACAGTTTAAGTTTATTATGGGGCGGCCCGCGAGCGAAAGCCACACCTTGGGGGGCACCCTTTTTGTGGCCCAGGCCCCGAATGGACACACTTCTCACGGGTGGTAAGCACACCATCTCATCTAATCCGTGTTTGGTCGGGGTGTGTGTATTTATATATAAATGTAATTTTTTTTTCCCCTTTTTCTTTTCTGTTTTCGCCCACAGTGGAAGTTTTATGGGGCGGACCGTGAGCGAAAGCTACACCTTGGGGGGCACCCTTTCGTGGCCCAGGTCCCGAATGGACACACTTCTCACGGGCGGTAAGCACACCATCTCATCTCATCCTTGTTTGGTCGGGATGTGTGTATTTCTATATAAATGTAATGTTAATTTTTTTTCCCCTTTTTTTCTTTTCTGTTTTCAGTGGAAGTTTATTATGGGGCGGCCCGCGAGCGAAAGCTACGCCTTGGGGGGCTTCCTTTTGTGGCCCAGACCTCGAATGGACATACTTCTTACGGGCGGTAAGCACACCATCTCATCTCATCTCATCCGTGTTTGGTCGGGGTGTGTGTATTTATATATATATAAATGTAATTTTTTTCCCCCTTTTTCTTTTCTGTTTTCGCCCACAGTGGAAGTTTATTATGGGGCGGCCTGCGAGCGAAAGCTACGCCTTGGGCGGCACCCTTTTGAGGCCCAGGCCCCGAATGGACACACTTCTCACGGGCGGTAAGCACACCATCTCATCTCATCTCATCCGTGTTTGGTCGGGGTGTGTGTATTTATATATAAATGTAATTTTTATTTTTTTCCACTTTTTTCTTTTCTGTTTTCGCCCACAGTGGAAGTTTTATTATGGGGCGGCCCGCGAGCGAAAGCTATGCCTTGGGAGGCACCCTTTTGTGGCCCAGGCCCCGAATGGACACACTTCTCACGGGCGGTAAGCACACCATCTCATCTCATCCGTGTTTGGTCGGGCTGTGTGTATTCATATATAAATGTAATTTTTTTTTCCCCTTTTTCTTTTCTGTTTTCGCCCATAGTGGAAGTTTATTATGGGGCGGCCCGCGAGCGAAAGCTACGCCTTGGGGGGCACCCTTTTGTGGCCCAGGCCCCGAATGGACACACTTCT
>NC_138775.1:161787794-161825294 GCF_965119305.1 Pelophylax lessonae
ACACTTCTCACGGGCGGTAAGCACACCATCTCATCTCACCCATGTTTGGTTGGGGTGTGTGTATTTATATGTAATTTTTTTTCCCCCTTTTTCTTTTCTGTTTTCGCCCACAGTGGAAGTTTATTATGGGGCGGCCCGCGAGCGAAAGCTACGCCTTAGGGGGAACCCTTTTGTGGCCCAGGCCCCGAATGGACACACTTCTCACGGGCGGTAAGCACACCATCTCATCTCATCCGTGTTTGGTCGGGGTGTGTGTATTTATATATAAATGTAATTGTTTTTCCCCTTTTTTCTTTTCTGTTTTCGCCCACAGTGGAAGTTTATTATGGGGCGGCCCGTGAGGGAAAGCTACTCCTTGGGGGGCACCCTTTTGTGGCCCAGGCCCCAAATGGACACACTTCTCACGGGCGGTAAGCACACCATCTCATCTCATCCGTGTTTGGTCGGGGTGTGTATTTATATATAAATGTAATTTTTTTTTTCCCCTTTTTTCTTTTCTGTTTTCGCCCACAGTGGAAGTTTATTATGGGGCGGCCCGTGAGGGAAAGCTACTCCTTGGGGGGCACCCTTTTGTGGCCCAGGCCCCAAATGGACACACTTCTCACGGGCGGTAAGCACACCATCGCATCCGTGTTTGGTCGGGGTGTGTGTATTTATATATAAATGTAATTTTTTTTTCCCCCTTTTTCTTTTCTGTTTTCGCCCACAGTGGAAGTTTATTATGGGGCGGCCCGCGAGCGAAAGCTACGCCTTGGGGGGCACACTTTTGTGGCCAAGGCCCCGAATGGACACACTTCTCACGGGCGGTAAGCACACCATCTCTCATCTCATCGCCTCTCATCCGTGTTTGGTCGGGGTGTGTGTGTATATATATAAATGTAATTTTTTTTTTCCCCCTTTTTTCTTTTCTGTTTTCGCCCACAGTGGAAGTTTATTATGGGGCGGCCCGCGAGCGAAAGCTACGCCTTGGGGGGCACCCTTTTGTGGCCCAGGCCCCGAATGGACACACTTCTCACGGGCGGTAAGCACACCATCTCATCTCATCTCATCCGTGTTTGGTCGGGCTGTGTGTATTTATATATAAATGTAATTTTTTTTTCCCCTTTTTTCTTTTCTGTTTTCGCCCACAGTGGAAGTTTATTATGGGGCGGCCCGAAGGGAAAGCTACTCCTTGGGGGGCACCCTTTTGTGGCCCAGGCCCCGAATGGACACACTTCTCACGGGCGGTAAGCACACCATCTCATCTCATCCGTGTTTGGTCGGGGTGTGTGTATTTATATATAAATGTAATTTTTTTTCCCCCTTTTTCTTTTCTGTTTTCGCCCACAGTGGAAGTTTATTATGGGGCGGCCCGTGAGGGAAAGCTACTCCTTGGGGGGCAACCTTTTGTGGCCCAGGCCCCAAATGGACACACTTCTCACGGGCGGTAAGCACACCATCTCATCTCATCTCATCCGTGTTTGGTCGGGGTGTGTGTATTTATATATATAAATGTAATTTTTTTTCCCCCTTTTTCTTTTCTGTTTTCGCCCACAGTGGAAGTTTATTATGGGGCGGCCCGCGAGCGAAAGCTACGCCTTGGGGGGAACCCTTTTGTGGCTCAGGCCCCGAATGGACACACTTCTCACGGGCGGTAAGCACACCATCTCATCTCATCTCATCCGTGTTTGGTCGGGCTGTGTGTATTTATATATAAATGTAATTTTTTTTTCCCCTTTTTTCTTTTCTGTTTTCGCCCACAGTGGAAGTTTATTATGGGGCGGCCCGAAGGGAAAGCTACTCCTTGGGGGGCACCCTTTTGTGGCCCAGGCCCCGAATGGACACACTTCTCACGGGCGGTAAGCACACCATCTCATCTCATCCGTGTTTGGTCGGGGTGTGTGTATTTATATATAAATGTAATTTTTTTTCCCCCTTTTTCTTTTCTGTTTTCGCCCACAGTGGAAGTTTATTATGGGGCGGCCCGTGAGGGAAAGCTACTCCTTGGGGGGCAACCTTTTGTGGCCCAGGCCCCAAATGGACACACTTCTCACGGGCGGTAAGCACACCATCTCATCTCATCTCATCCGTGTTTGGTCGGGGTGTGTGTATTTATATATATAAATGTAATTTTTTTTCCCCCTTTTTCTTTTCTGTTTTCGCCCACAGTGGAAGTTTATTATGGGGCGGCCCGCGAGCGAAAGCTACGCCTTGGGGGGAACCCTTTTGTGGCTCAGGCCCCGAATGGACACACTTCTCACGGGCGGTAAGCACACCATCTCATCTCATCCGTGTTTGGTCGGGGTGTGTGTATTTATATATAAATGTAATTTTTTTTCCCCTTTTTCTTTTCTGTTTTCGCCCACAGTGGAAGTTTATTATGGGGCGGCCCGTGAGGGAAAGCTACTCCTTGGGGGGCACCCTTTTGTGGCCCAGGCCCCAAATGGACACACTTCTCATGGGCGGTAAGCACACCATCTCATCTCATCCGTGTTTGGTCGGGGTGTGTGTATTTATATATAAATGTAATTTTGTTTTTCCCCTTTTTTCTTTTCTGTTTTCGCCCACAGTGGAAGTTTATTATGGGGCGGCCCGCGAGCGAAAGCTACGCCTTGGGGGGAACCCTTTTGTGGCCCAGGCCCCGAATGGACACACTTCTCACGGGCGGTAAGCACACCATCTCATCTCATCCGTGTTTGGTCGGGGTGTGTGTATTTATATATAAATGTAATTTTTTTTCCCCTTTTTCTTTTCTGTTTTCGCCCACAGTGGAAGTTTATTATGGGGCGGCCCAAAGGGAAAGCTACTCCTTGGGGGGCACCCTTTTGTGGCCCAGGCCCCGAATGGACACACTTCTCACGGGCGGTAAGCACACCATCTCATCTCATCCGTGTTTGGTCGGGGTGTGTGTATTTATATATAAATGTAATTTTTTTTTCCCTTTGCTTTTCTGTTTTCGCCCACAGTGGAAGTTTATTATGGGGCGGCCCGTGAGGGAAAGCTACTCCTTGGGGGGCAACCTTTTGTGGCCCAGGCCCCAAATGGACACACTTCTCACGGGCGGTAAGCACACCATCTCATCTCACCCATGTTTGGTTGGGGTGTGTGTATTTATATGTAATTTTTTTTCCCCCTTTTTCTTTTCTGTTTTCGCCCACAGTGGAAGTTTATTATGGGGCGGCCCGCGAGCGAAAGCTACGCCTTAGGGGGAACCCTTTTGTGGCCCAGGCCCCGAATGGACACACTTCTCACGGGCGGTAAGCACACCATCTCATCTCATCCGTGTTTGGTCGGGGTGTGTGTATTTATATATAAATGTAATTGTTTTTCCCCTTTTTTCTTTTCTGTTTTCGCCCACAGTGGAAGTTTATTATGGGGCGGCCCGTGAGGGAAAGCTACTCCTTGGGGGGCACCCTTTTGTGGCCCAGGCCCCAAATGGACACACTTCTCACGGGCGGTAAGCACACCATCTCATCTCATCCGTGTTTGGTCGGGGTGTGTATTTATATATAAATGTAATTTTTTTTTTCCCCTTTTTTCTTTTCTGTTTTCGCCCACAGTGGAAGTTTATTATGGGGCGGCCCGTGAGGGAAAGCTACTCCTTGGGGGGCACCCTTTTGTGGCCCAGGCCCCAAATGGACACACTTCTCACGGGCGGTAAGCACACCATCTCATCCGTGTTTGGTCGGGGTGTGTGTATTTATATATAAATGTAATTTTTTTTTCCCCCTTTTTCTTTTCTGTTTTCGCCCACAGTGGAAGTTTATTATGGGGCGGCCCGCGAGCGAAAGCTACGCCTTGGGGGGCACACTTTTGTGGCCAAGGCCCCGAATGGACACACTTCTCACGGGCGGTAAGCACACCATCTCTCATCTCATCGCCTCTCATCCGTGTTTGGTCGGGGTGTGTGTGTATATATATAAATGTAATTTTTTTTTTCCCCCTTTTTCTTTTCTGTTTTCGCCCACAGTGGAAGTTTATTATGGGGCGGCCCGCGAGCGAAAGCTACGCCTTGGGGGGCACCCTTTTGTGGCCCAGGCCCCGAATGGACACACTTCTCACGGGCGGTAAGCACACCATCTCATCTCATCCGTGTTTGGTCGGGGTGTGTGTATTTATATATAAATGTAATTTTTTTTTCCCCCTTTTTCTTTTCTGTTTTCGCCCACAGTGGAAGTTTATTATGGGGCGGCCCGCGAGCGAAAGCTACGCCTTGGGGGGCACCCTTTTGAGGCCCAGGCCCCGAATGGACACACTTCTCACGGGCGGTAAGCACACCATCTCATCTCATCTCATCCGTGTTTGGTCGGGGTGTGTGTATTTATATTTATATAAATGTAATTTTTTTTCCCCCTTTTTCTTTTCTGTTTTCGCCCACAGTGGAAGTTTATTATGGGGCGGCCCGCGAGCGAAAGCTACGCCTTGGGGGGAACCCTTTTGTGGCTCAGGCCCCGAATGGACACACTTCTCACGGGCGGTAAGCACACCATCTCATCTCATCCGTGTTTGGTCGGGGTGTGTGTATTTATATATAAATGTAATTTTTTATCCCCTTTTTCTTTTCTGTTTTCGCCCACAGTGGAAGTTTATTAAGGGGCGGCCCGCGAGGGAAAGCTACTCCTTGGGGGGCACCCTTTTGTGGCCCAGGCCCCAAATGGACACACTTCTCATGGGCGGTAAGCACACCATCTCATCCGTGTTTGGTCGGGGTGTGTGTATTTATATATAAATGTAATTTTGTTTTTCCCCTTTTTTCTTTTCTGTTTTCGCCCACAGTGGAAGTTTATTATGGGGCGGCCCGCGAGCGAAAGCTACGCCTTGGGGGGCACCCTTTTGTGGCCCAGGCCCCAAATGGACACACTTCTCATGGGCGGTAAGCACACCATCTCATCTCATCTCATCCGTGTTTGGTCGGGGTGTGTGTATTTATATATAAATGTAATTTTGTTTTTCCCCTTTTTTTCTTTTCTGTTTTCGCCCACAGTGGAAGTTTATTATGGGGCGGCCCGCGAGGGAAAGCTACTCCTTGGGGGGCACCCTTTTGTGGCCCAGGCCCCAAATGGACACACTTCTCATGGGCGGTAAGCACACCATCTCATCTCATCCGTGTTTGGTCGGGGTGTGTGTATTTATATATAAATGTAATTTTGTTTTTCCCCTTTTTTCTTTTCTGTTTTCGCCCACAGTGGAAGTTTATTATGGGGCGGCCCGCGAGCGAAAGCTACGCCTTGGGGGGGCACCCTTTTGTGGCCCAGGCCCCGAATGGACACACTTCTCACGGGCGGTAAGCACACCATCTCATCTCATCCGTGTTTGGTCGGGGTGTGTGTATTTATATATAAATGTAATTTTTTTTCCCCTTTTTCTTTTCTGTTTTCGCCCACAGTGGAAGTTTATTATGGGGCGGCCCGCGAGGGAAAGCTACTCCTTGGGGGGCACCCTTTTGTGGCCCAGGCCCCAAATGGACACACTTCTCACGGGCGGTAAGCACACCATCTCATCTCATCCGTGTTTGGTCGGGCTGTGTGTATTTATATATAAATGTAATTTTTTTTCCCCCTTTTTCTTTTCTGTTTTCGCCCACAGTGGAAGTTTATTATGGGGCGGCCCGCGAGCGAAAGCTACGCCTTGGGGGGCACCCTTTTGAGGCCCAGGCCCGGAATGGACACACTTCTCACGGGCGGTAAGCACACCATCTTATCTCATCTCATCTCATCCGTGTTTGGTCGGGGTGTGTGTATTTATATATAAATGTAATGTTTATTTTTTTTCCCCTTTTTCTTTTCTGTTTTCAGTGGAAGTTTATTATGGGGCGGCCCGCGAGTGAAAGCTACGCCTTGGGGGGCACCCTTTTGTGGCCCAGGCCCCGAATGGACACACTTCTCACGGGCGGTAAGCACACCATCTCATCTCATCTCATCTCATCCGTGTTTGGTCGGGCTGTGTGTATTTATATATAAATGTAATTTTTTTTTCCCCTTTTTTCTTTTCTGTTTTCGCCCACAGTGGAAGTTTATTATGGGGCGGCCCGAAGGGAAAGCTACTCCTTGGGGGGCACCCTTTTGTGGCCCAGGCCCCGAATGGACACACTTCTCACGGGCGGTAAGCACACCATCTCATCTCATCCGTGTTTGGTCGGGGTGTGTGTATTTATATATAAATGTAATTTTTTTTCCCCCTTTTTCTTTTCTGTTTTCGCCCACAGTGGAAGTTTATTATGGGGCGGCCCGCGAGCGAAAGCTACGCCTTGGGGGGCACCCTTTTGAGGCCCAGGCCCCGAATGGACACACTTCTCCCGGGCGGTAAGCACACCATCTCATCTCATCTCATCTCATCCGTGTTTGGTCGGGGTGTGTGTATTTATATATAAATGTAATTTTTTTTCCCCCTTTTTCTTTTCTGTTTTCGCCCACAGTGGAAGTTTATTATGGGGCGGCCCGCGAGCGAAAGCTACGCCTTGGGGGGAACCCTTTTGTGGCCCAGGCCCCGAATGGACACACTTCTCAGGGGCGGTAAGCACACCATCTCATCTCATCCGTGTTTGGTCGGGGTGTGTGTATTTATATATAAATGTAATTTTTTTTCCCCTTTTTCTTTTCTGTTTTCGCCCACAGTGGAAGTTTATTATGGGGCGGCCCGTGAGGGTAAGCTACTCCTTGGGGGGGCACCCTTTTGTGGCCCAGGCCCCAAATGGACACACTTCTCACGGGCGGTAAGCACACCATCTCATCTCATCCGTGTTTGGTCGGGGTGTGTGTATTTATATATAAATGTAATTTTTTTTCCCCCTTTTTCTTTTCTGTTTTCGCCCACAGTGGAAGTTTATTATGGGGCGGCCCGCGAGCGAAAGCTACGCCTTGGGGGGCACCCTTTTGTGGCCAAGGCCCCGAATGGACACACTTCTCACGGGCGGTAAGCACACCATCTCTCATCTCATCTCCTCTCATCCGTGTTTGGTCGGGGTGTGTGTATTTATATATAAATGTAATGTTTATTTTTTTTCCCCTTTTTCTTTTCTGTTTTCAGTGGAAGTTTATTATGGGGCGGCCCGCGAGCGAAAGCTACGCCTTGGGGGGCACCCTTTTGTGGCCCAGGCCCCGAATGGACACACTTCTCACGGGCGGTAAGCACACCATCTCATCTCATCCGTGTTTGGTCGGGCTGTGTGTATTTATATATAAATGTAATTTTTTTTTCCCCTTTTTTCTTTTCTGTTTTCGCCCACAGTGGAAGTTTATTATGGGGCGGCCCGAAGGGAAAGCTACTCCTTGGGGGGCACCCTTTTGTGGCCCAGGCCCCGAATGGACACACTTCTCACGGGCGGTAAGCACACCATCTCATCTCATCCGTGTTTGGTCGGGGTGTGTGTATTTATATATAAATGTAATTTTTTTTCCCCCTTTTTCTTTTCTGTTTTCGCCCACAGTGGAAGTTTATTATGGGGCGGCCCGCGAGCGAAAGCTACGCCTTGGGGGGCACCCTTTTGAGGCCCAGGCCCCGAATGGACACACTTCTCACGGGCGGTAAGCACACCATCTCATCTCATCCGTGTTTGGTCGGGGTGTGTGTATTTATATATATAAATGTAATTTTTTTTCCCCCTTTTTCTTTTCTGTTTTCGCCCACAGTGGAAGTTTATTATGGGGCGGCCCGCGAGCGAAGCTACGCCTTGGGGGGAACCCTTTTGTGGCTCAGGCCCCGAATGGACACACTTCTCACGGGCGGTAAGCACACCATCTCATCTCATCCGTGTTTGGTCGGGGTGTGTGTATTTATATATAAATGTAATTTTTTTTCCCTTTTTTCTTTTCTGTTTTCGCCCACAGTGGAAGTTTATTATGGGGCGGCCCGTGAGGGAAAGCTACTCCTTGGGGGGCAACCTTTTGTGGCCCAGGCCCCAAATGGACACACTTCTCATGGGCGGTAAGCACACCATCTCATCTCACCCATGTTTGGTTGGGGTGTGTGTATTTATATGTAATTTTTTTTCCCCCTTTTTCTTTTCTGTTTTCGCCCACAGTGGAAGTTTATTATGGGGCGGCCCGTGAGGGAAAGCTACTCCTTGGGTGGCACCCTTTTGTGGCCCAGGCCCCAAATGGACACACTTCTCACGGGCGGTAAGCACACCATCTCATCTCATCCGTGTTTGGTTGGGGTGTGTATTTATATATAAATGTAATTTTTTTTTTCCCCTTTTTTTTCTTTTCTGTTTTCGCCCACAGTGGAAGTTTATTATGGGGCGGCCCGTGAGGGAAAGCTACTCCTTGGGGGGCACCCTTTTGTGGCCCAGGCCCCAAATGGACACACTTCTCACGGGCGGTAAGCACACCATCTCTCATCTCATCTCCTCTCATCCGTGTTTGGTCGGGGTGTGTGTGTATATATATAAATGTAATTTTTTTTTTCCCCCTTTTTCTTTTCTGTTTTCGCCCACAGTGGAAGTTTATTATGGGGCGGCCCGCGAGCGAAAGCTACGCCTTGGGGGGCACCCTTTTGTGGCCCAGGCCCCGAATGGACACACTTCTCACGGGCGGTAAGCACACCATCTTATCTCATCTCATCTCATCTCATCCGTGTTTGGTCGGGGTGTGTGTATTTATATATAAATGTAATGTTTATTTTTTTTCCCCTTTTTCTTTTCTGTTTTCAGTGGAAGTTTATTATGGGGCGGCCCGCGAGCGAAAGCTACGCCTTGGGGGGCACCCTTTTGTGGCCCAGGCCCCGAATGGACACACTTCTCACGGGCGGTAAGCACACCATCTCATCTCATCTCATCTCATCCGTGTTTGGTCGGGCTGTGTGTATTTATATATAAATGTAATTTTTTTTTCCCCTTTTTTCTTTTCTGTTTTCGCCCACAGTGGAAGTTTATTATGGGGCGGCCCGAAGGGAAAGCTTCTCCTTGGGGGGCACCCTTTTGTGGCCCAGGCCCCGAATGGACACACTTCTCACGGGCGGTAAGCACACCATCTCATCTCATCCGTGTTTGGTCGGGGTGTGTATATTTATATATAAATGTAATTTTTTTCCCCCTTTTTCTTTTCTGTTTTCGCCCACAGTGGAAGTTTATTATGGGGCGGCCCGCGAGCGAAAGCTACGCCTTGGGGGGAACCCTTTTGTGGCTCAGGCCCCGAATGGACACACTTCTCACGGGCGGTAAGCACACCATCTCATCTCATCCGTGTTTGGTCGGGGTGTGTGTATTTATATATAAATGTAATTTTTTATCCCCTTTTTCTTTTCTGTTTTCGCCCACAGTGGAAGTTTATTATGGGGCGGCCCGCGAGGGAAAGCTACGCCTTGGGGGGCACCCTTTTGTGGCCAAGGCCCCGAATGGACACACTTCTCACGGGCGGTAAGCACACCATCTCATCTCATCTCATCTCATCCGTGTTTGGTCGGGGTGTGTGTATTTATATATAAATGTAATTTTGTTTTTCCCCTTTTTTCTTTTCTGTTTTCGCCCACAGTGGAAGTTTATTATGGGGCGGCCCGCGAGCGAAAGCTACGCCTTGGGGGGCACCCTTTTGTGGCCAAGGCCCCAAATGGACACACTTCTCACGGGCGGTAAGCACACCATCTCATCTCATCTCATCTCATCCGTGTTTGGTCGGGGTGTGTGTATTTATATATAAATGTAATTTTTTTTCCCCCTTTTTCTTTTCTGTTTTCGCCCACAGTGGAAGTTTATTATGGGGCGGCCCGCGAGCGAAAGCTACGCCTTGGGGGGAACCCTTTTGTGGCCCAGGCCCCGAATGGACACACTTCTCACGGGCGGTAAGCACACCATCTCATCTCATCCGTGTTTGGTCGGGGTGTGTGTATTTATATATAAATGTAATTTTTTTTCCCCTTTTTCTTTTCTGTTTTCGCCCACAGTGGAAGTTTATTATGGGGCGGCCCGCGAGCGAAAGCTACGCCTTGGGGGGCACCCTTTTGAGGCCCAGGCCCCGAATGGACACACTTCTCACGGGCGGTAAGCACACCATCTTATCTCATCTCATCTCATCCGTGTTTGGTCGGGGTGTGTGTATTTATATATAAATGTAATGTTTATTTTTTTTCCCCTTTTTCTTTTCTGTTTTCAGTGGAAGTTTATTATGGGGCGGCCCGCGAGTGAAAGCTACGCCTTGGGGGGCACCCTTTTGTGGCCCAGGCCCCGAATGGACACACTTCTCACGGGCGGTAAGCACACCATCTCATCTCATCTCATCCGTGTTTGGTCGGGCTGTGTGTATTTATATATAAATGTAATTTTTTTTCCCCCTTTTTGTTTTCTGTTTTCGCCCACAGTGGAAGTTTATTATGGGGCGGCCCGCGAGCGAAAGCTACGCCTTGGGGGGAACCCTTTTGTGGCCCAGGCCCCGAATGGACACACTTCTCAGGGGCGGTAAGCACACCATCTCATCTCATCCGTGTTTGGTCGGGGTGTGTGTATTTATATATAAATGTAATTTTTTTTCCCCCTTTTTCTTTTCTGTTTTCGCCCACAGTGGAAGTTTATTATGGGGCGGCCCGCGAGCGAAAGCTACGCCTTGGGGGGAACCCTTTTGTGGCCCAGGCCCCGAATGGACACACTTCTCAGGGGCGGTAAGCACACCATCTCATCTCATCCGTGTTTGGTCGGGGTGTGTGTATTTATATATAAATGTAATTTTTTTTCCCCTTTTTCTTTTCTGTTTTCGCCCACAGTGGAAGTTTATTATGGGGCGGCCCGCGAGGGAAAGCTACTCCTTGGGGGGCACCCTTTTGTGGCCCAGGCCCCAAATGGACACACTTCTCATGGGCGGTAAGCACACCATCTCATCTCATCCGTGTTTGGTCGGGGTGTGTGTATTTATATATAAATGTAATTTTGTTTTTCCCCTTTTTTCTTTTCTGTTTTCGCCCACAGTGGAAGTTTATTTTGGGGCAGCCCGCGAGCGAAAGCTACGCCTTGGGGGGCACCCTTTTGTGGCCAAGGCCCCGAATGGACACACTTCTCACGGGCGGTAAGCACACCATCTCTCATCTCATCTCCTCTCATCCGTGTTTGGTCGGGGTGTGTGTATTTATATATAAATGTAATGTTTATTTTTTTTCCCCTTTTTCTTTTCTGTTTTCAGTGGAAGTTTATTATGGGGCGGCCCGCGAGCGAAAGCTACGCCTTGGGGGGGGGGAACCCTTTTGTGGCCCAGGCCCCGAATGGACACACTTCTCACGGGCGGTAAGCACACCATCTCATCTCATCCGTGTTTGGTCGGGGTGTGTGTATTTATATATAAATGTAATTTTTTTTCCCCTTTTTCTTTTCTGTTTTCGCCCACAGTGGAAGTTTATTATGGGGCGGCCCGCGAGGGAAAGCTACTCCTTGGGGGGCACCCTTTTGTGGCCCAGGCCCCGAATGGACACACTTCTCACGGGCGGTAAGCACACCATCTCATCTCATCCTTGTTTGGTCGGGGTGTGTGTATTTATATATAAATGTAATTTTTTTTTTCCCCTTTTTCTTTTCTGTTTTCGCCCACAGTGGAAGTTTATTATGGGGCGGCCCGCAAGCGAAAGCTACGCCTTGGGGGGAACCCTTTTGTGGCCCAGGCCCCGAATGGACACACTTCTCACGGGCGGTAAGCACACCATCTCATCTCATCTCATCCGTGTTTGGTCGGGGTGTGTGTATTTATATATAAATGTAATTTTTTTTGTCCCCCTTTTTCTTTTCTGTTTTCGCCCACAGTGGAAGTTTATTATGGGGCGGCCCGCGAGGGAAAGCTACTCCTTGGGGGGCACCCTTTTGTGGCCCAGGCCCCAAATGGACACACTTCTCACGGGCGGTAAGCACACCATCTCATCTCATCCGTGTTTGGTCGGGGTGGGTGTATTTATATATAAATGTAATTTTTTTTTCCCCCTTTTTCTTTTCTGTTTTCGCTCACAGTGGAAGTTTATTATGGGGCGGCCTGTGAGGGAAAGCTACTCCTTGGGGGGCACCATTTTGTGGCCCAGGCCCCGAATGGACACACTTCTCACGGGCGGTAAGCACACCATCTCATCTCATCCGTGTTTGGTCGGGCTGTGTGTATTTATATATAAATGTAATTTTTTTTCCCCCTTTTTCTTTTCTGTGTTCGCCCACAGTGGAAGTTTATTATGGGGTGGCCCGCGAGCGAAAGCTACGCCTTGGGGGGCACCCTTTTGTGGCCCAGGCCCCGAATGGACACACTTCTCACGGG
The DNA here is from genome assembly GCF_965119305.1 of Pelophylax lessonae. Lineage (NCBI taxonomy): Eukaryota > Metazoa > Chordata > Amphibia > Anura > Ranidae > Pelophylax > Pelophylax lessonae. Next base: position 161,799,986 of record NC_138775.1, read on the forward strand.
CGGTAAGCACACCATCTCATCTCACCTCATCCGTGTTTGGTCGGGGTGTGTGTATTTATATATAAATGTAATTTTTTTTTTCCCCTTTTTCTTTTCTGTTTTCGCCCACAGTGGAAGTTTATTATGGGGTGGCCCGTGAGGGAAAGCTACTCCTTGGGGGGCACCCTTTTGTGGCCCAGGCCCCGAATGGACACACTTCTCACGGGCGGTAAGCACACCATCTCATCTCATCCGTGTTTGGTCGGGGTGTGTGTATTTATATATAAATGTAATTTTTTTCCCCCTTTTTCTTTTCTGTTTTCGCCCACAGTGGAAGTTTATTATGGGGCTGCCCGCGAGCGAAAGCTACGCCTTGGGGGGCACCCTTTTGAGGCCCAGGCCCCGAATGGACACACTTCTCACGGGCGGTAAGCACACCATCTCTCATCTCATCTCCTCTCATCCGTGTTTGGTCGGGGTGTGTGTATTTATATATTAATGTAATTTTTTTCCCCTTTTTTTTTTCTGTTTTCGCCCACAGTGGAAGTTTCTTATGGGGCGGCCCGAGAGCGAAATCTTATTCTTGGGGGGCACCCTTTTGTGGCCCAGGCCCCAAATGGACACACTTCTCACGGGCGGTAAGCACACCATCTCCTCTCATCTCATCTCATCCGTGTTTGGTCGGGGTGTGTGTATTTATATATAAATGTAATTTTTTTTCCCCTTTTTCTTTTCTGTTGTCGCCCACAGTGGAAGTTTATTATGGGGCGGCCCGCAAGGGAAAGCTACTCCTTGGGGGGCACCCTTTTGTGGCCCAGGCCCCAAATGGACACACTTCTCACGGGCGGTAAGCACACCATCTCATCTCATCCGTGTTTGGTCGGGCTGTGTGTATTTATATATAAATGTAATTTTTTTTCCCCCTTTTTTCTTTTCTGTTTTCGCCCACAGTGGAAGTTTATTATGGGGTGGCCCGCGAGCGAAAGCTACGCCTTGGGGGGCACCCTTTTGTGGCCCAGGCCCCGAATGGACACACTTCTCACGGGCGGTAAGCACACCATCTCATCTCATCCGTGTTTGGTCGGGGTGTGTGTATTTCTATATAAATGTAATGTTTATTTTTTTTCCCCTTTTTCTTTTCTGTTTTCAGTGGAAGTTTATTATGGGGCGGCCCGCGAGCGAAAGCTACGCCTTGGGGGGAACCCTTTTGTGGCCCAGGCCCCGAATGGACACACTTCTCACGGGCGGTAAGCACACCATCTCTCATCTCCTCTCATCCGTGTTTGGTCGGGGTGTGTGTATTTATATATAAATGTAATTTTTTTTCCCTTTCTGTTTTCGCCTACAGTGGAAGTTTATTATGGGGCGGCCCGCGAGCGAAAGCCACACCTTGCGGGGCACGCTTTTTGTGGCCCAGGCCCCGAATGGACACACTTCTCACGGGTGGTAAGCACACCATCTCATCTCATCTCATCCGTGTTTGGTCGGGTGTGTGCATTTATATATAAATGTAATGTTTATTTTTTTTCCCCTTTTTCTTTTCTGTCTTCAGTGGAAGTTTATTATAGGGCGGCCCGCGAGCAAAAGCTACGCCTTGGGGGGCACCCTTTTGAGGCCCAGGCCCCGAATGGACACACTTCTCACGGGCGGTAAGCACACCATCTCATCTCATCCGTGTTTGGTCGGGGTGTGTGTATTTATATATAAATGTAATTTTTTTTTCACCCACAGTGGAAGTTTATTATGGGGCGGCCCGCGAGCGAAAGCTACGCCTTGGGGGGCTTTCTTTTGTGGCCCAGACCTCGAATGGACATACTTCTTACGGGCGGTAAGCACACCATCTCATCTCATCTCATCCGTGTTTGGTCGGGGTGTATGTATTTATATATATATATATAAATGTAATTTTTTTTTTCCCCTTTTTCTTTTCTGTTTTCGCCCACAGTGGAAGTTTATTATGGGGCGGCCCGCAAGCGAAAGCTACGCCTTGGGGGGCACCCTTTCGTGGCCCAGGCCCCGAATGGACACACTTCTCACGGGCGGTAAGCACACCATCTCATCTCATCCGTGTTTGTTCGGGGTGTGTGTATTTATATATAAATGTAATTTTTTTTTTTCTTTTTTCTTTTCTGTTTTCGCCCACAGTGGAAGTTTATTATGGGGCGGCCCGCGAGTGAAAGCTACGCCTTGGGGGGCACCCTTTTGTGGCCCAGGCCCCGAATGGACACACTTCTCACGGGCGGTAAGCACACCATCTCATCTCTCATCTCATCTCATCCGTGTTTGGTCGGGGTGTGTGTATTTATATATAAATGTAATTTTTTTCCCCCTTTTTCTTTTCTGTTTTCGCCCACAGTGGAAGTTTATTATGGGGCGGCCCGCGAGTGAAAGCTACTCCTTGGGGGGCACCCTTTTGTGGCCCAGGCCCCGAATGGACACACTTCTCACGGGCGGTAAGCACACCATCTCTCATCTCATCTCCTCTCATACGTGTTTGGTCGGGGTGTGTGTATTTATATATTATTGTAATTTTTTTCCCCTTTTTTTTTTCTGTTTTCGCCCACAGTGGAAGTTTATTATGGGGCGGCCCGAGAGCGAAATCTTATTCTTGGGGGGCACCCTTTTGTGGCCCAGGCCCCAAATGGACACACTTCTCACGGGCGGTAAGCACACCATCTCCTCTCATCTCATCTCATCCGTGTTTGGTCGGGCTGTGTGTATTTATATATAAATGTAATTTTTTTTCCCCTTTTTTCTTTTCTGTTTTCACCCACAGTGGAAGTTTATTATGGGGTGGGCCGCGAGCAAAATCTACGCCTTGGGGGGCACCCTTTTGTGGCCCAGGCCCCGAATGGACACACTTCTCATGGGCAGTAAGCACACCATCTCATCTCATCTCATCCGTGTTTGGTCGGGGTGTGTGTATTTATATATAAATGTAATGTTTATTTTTTTTCCCCTTTTTCTTTTCTGTTTTCAGTGGAAGTTTATTATGGGGCGGCCCGCGAGGGAAAGCTACTCCTTGGGGGGCACCCTTTTGTGGCCCAGGCCCCGAATGGACACACTTCTCACGGGCGGTAAGCACACCATCTCATCTCATCCGTGTTTGGTCGGGGTGTGTGTATTTATATATAAATGTAATTTTTTTTCCCCCTTTTTCTTTTCTGTTTTCGCCCACAGTGGAAGTTTATTATGGGGCGGCCCGCGAGCGAAAGCTACGCCTTGGGGGGCACCCTTTTGAGGCCCAGGCCCCGAATGGACACACTTCTCATGGGCGGTAAGCACACCATCTCATCTCATCTCGTCTCATCCTTGTTTGGTCGGGGTGTGTGTATTTATATATAAATGTAATTTTTTTTCCCCCTTTTTCTTTTCTGTTTTCGCCCACAGTGGAAGTTTATTATGGGGCGGCCCGCGAGCGAAAGCTACGCCTTGAGGGGAACCCTTTTGTGGCCCAGGCCCCGAATGGACACACTTCTCACGGGCGGTAAGCACACCATCTCATCTCATCCGTGTTTGGTCGGGGTGTGTGTATTTATATATAAATGTAATTTTTTTTCCCCTTTTTCTTTTCTGTTTTCGCCCACAGTGGAAGTTTATTATGGGGCGGCCCGCGAGGGAAAGCTACTCCTTGGGGGGCACCCTTTTGTGGCCCAGGCCCCAAATGGACACACTTCTCACGGGCGGTAAGCACACCATCTCATCTCATCCGTGTTTGGTCGGGGTGTGTGTCTTTATATATAAATGTAATTTTTTTTTTCCCCTTTTTTCTTTTCTGTTTTCGCCCACAGTGGAAGTTTATTATGGGGCGGCCCGCAAGCGAAATGTACGCCTTGGGGGGCACCCTTTTTGTGGCCCAGGCCCCGAATGGACACACTTCTCACGGGTGGTAAGCACACCATCTCATCTCATCCGTGTTTGGTCGGGGTGTGTGTATTTATATATAAATGTAATTTTTTTTCCCCCTTTTTCTTTTCTGTTTTCGCCCACAGTGGAAGTTTATTATGGGGCGGCCCGCAAGGGAAAGCTACTCCTTGGGGGGCACCCTTTTGTGGCCCAGGCCCCAAATGGACACACTTCTCACGGGCGGTAAGCACACCATCTCATCTCATCCGTGTTTGGTCGGGCTGTGTGTATTTATATATAAATGTAATTTTTTTTCCCCCTTTTTCTTTTCTGTTTTCGCCCACAGTGGAAGTTTATTATGGGGTGGCCCGTGAGCGAAAGCTACGCCTTGGGGGGCACCCTTTTGTGGCCCAGGCCCCGAATGGACACACTTCTCACGGGCGGTAAGCACACCATCTCTCATCTCCTCTCATCCGTGTTTGGTCGGGGTGTGTGTATTTATATATAAATGTAATTTTTTTTCCCCTTTTTCTTTTCTGTTTTCGCCTACAGTGGAAGTTTATTATGGGGCGGCCCGCGAGCGAAAGCCACACCTTGGGGGGGCACGCTTTTTGTGGCCCAGGCCCCGAATGGACACACTTCTCACGGGCGGTAAGCACACCATCTCATCTCATCTCATCTCATCCGTGTTTGGTCGGGGTGTGTGTATTTATATATAAATGTAATGTTTATTTTTTTTCCCCTTTTTCTTTTCTGTTTTCAGTGGAAGTTTATTATGGGGCGGCCCGCGAGCGAAAGCTACGCCTTGGGGGGCACCCTTTTGTGGCCCAGGCCCCGAATGGACACACTTCTCACGGGCGGTAAGCACACCATCTCATCTCATCTCATCTCATCCGTGTTTGGTCGGGCTGTGTGTATTTATATATAAATGTAATTTTTTTTTCCCCTTTTTTCTTTTCTGTTTTCGCCCACAGTGGAAGTTTATTATGGGGCGGCCCGAAGGGAAAGCTACTCCTTGGGGGGCACCCTTTTGTGGCCCAGGCCCCGAATGGACACACTTCTCACGGGCGGTAAGCACACCATCTCATCTCATCCGTGTTTGGTCGGGGTGTGTGTATTTATATATAAATGTAATTTTTTTTTTTCCCCCTTTTTCTTTTCTGTTTTCGCCCACAGTAAAAGTTTATTATGGGGCGGCCCGCGAGCGAAAGCTACGCCTTGGGGGGCACCCTTTTGTGGCCAAGGCCCCGAATGGACACACTTCTCACGGGCGGTAAGCACACCATCTCTCATCTCATCTCCTCTCATACGTGTTTGGTCGGGGTGTGTGTATTTATATATTAATGTAATTTTTTTCCCCTTTTTTTTTTCTGTTTTCGCCCACAGTGGAAGTTTATTATGGGGCGGCCCGAGAGCGAAATCTTATTCTTGGGAGGCACCCTTTTGTGGCCCAGGCCCCAAATGGACACACTTCTCACGGGCGGTAAGCACACCATCTCCTCTCATCTCATCTCATCCGTGTTTGGTCGGGGTGTGTGTATTTATATATAAATGTAATTCTTTTTCCCCCCTTTTTCTTTTCTGTTTTCGCCCACAGTGGAAGTTTATTATGGGGCGGCCCGCGAGGGAAAGCTACTCCTTGGGGGGCACCCTTTTGTGGCCCAGGCCCCGAATGGACACACTTCTCACGGGCGGTAAGCACACCATCTCATCTCATCCGTGTTTGGTCGGGCTGTGTGTATTTATATATAAATGTAATTTTTTTCCCCCTTTTTTCTTTTCTGTTTTCAACCACAGTGGAAGTTTATTATGGGGTGGGCCGCGAGCAAAATCTACGCCTTGGGGGGCACCCTTTTGTGGCCCAGGCCCCGAATGGACACACTTCTCATGGGCAGTAAGCACACCATCTCATCTCATCTCATCCGTGTTTGGTCGGGGTGTGTGTATTTATATATAAATGTAATTTTTTTTCCCCTTTTTCTTTTCTGTTTTCAGTGGAAGTTTATTATGGGGTGGCCCGCGAGCGAAAGCTACGCCTTGGGGGGCACCCTTTTGTGGCCCAGGCCCCGAATGGACACACTTCTCACGGGCGGTAAGCACACCATCTCATCTCATCTCATCCGTGTTTGGTCGGGCTGTGTGTATTTATATATAAATGTAATTTTTTTTTCCCCTTTTTTCTTTTCTGTTTTCGCCCACAGTGGAAGTTTATTATGGGGCGGCCCGAAGGGAAAGCTACTCCTTGGGGGGCACCCTTTTGTGGCCCAGGCCCCGAATGGACACACTTCTCACGGGCGGTAAGCACACCATCTCATCTCATCCGTGTTTGGTCGGGGTGTGTGTATTTATATATAAATGTAATTTTTTTTCCCCCTTTTTCTTTTCTGTTTTCGCCCACAGTGGAAGTTTATTATGGGGCGGCCCGCGAGCGAAAGCTACGCCTTGGGGGGCACCCTTTTGAGGCCCAGGCCCCGAATGGACACACTTCTCACGGGCGGTAAGCACACCATCTCATCTCATCTCATCCGTGTTTGGTCGGGGTGTGTGTATTTATATATATAAATGTAATTTTTTTTCCCCCTTTTTCTTTTCTGTTTTCGCCCACAGTGGAAGTTTATTATGGGGCGGCCCGCGAGCGAAAGCTACGCCTTGGGGGGAACCCTTTTGTGGCCCAGGCCCCGAATGGACACACTTCTCAGGGGCGGTAAGCACACCATCTCATCTCATCCGTGTTTGGTCGGGGTGTGTGTATTTATATATAAATGTAATTTTTTTTCCCCTTTTTCTTTTCTGTTTTCGCCCACAGTGGAAGTTTATTATGGGGCGGCCCGCGAGGGAAAGCTACTCCTTGGGGGGCACCCTTTTGTGGCCCAGGCCCCAAATGGACACACTTCTCATGGGCGGTAAGCACTCCATCTCATCTCATCCGTGTTTGGTCGGGGTGTGTGTATTTATATATAAATGTAATTTTGTTTTTCCCCTTTTTTCTTTTCTGTTTTCGCCCACAATGGAAGTTTATTTTGGGGCAGCCCGCGAGCGAAAGCTACGCCTTGGGGGGCACCCTTTTGTGGCCAAGGCCCCGAATGGACACACTTCTCACGGGCGGTAAGCACACCATCTCTCATCTCATCTCCTCTCATCCGTGTTTGGTCGGGGTGTGTGTATTTATATATAAATGTAATGTTTATTTTTTTTCCCCTTTTTCTTTTCTGTTTTCAGTGGAAGTTTATTATGGGGCGGCCCGCGAGCGAAAGCTACGCCTTGGGGGGGGGGAACCCTTTTGTGGCCCAGGCCCCGAATGGACACACTTCTCACGGGCGGTAAGCACACCATCTCATCTCATCCGTGTTTGGTCGGGGTGTGTGTATTTATATATAAATGTAATTTTTTTTCCCCTTTTTCTTTTCTGTTTTCGCCCACAGTGGAAGTTTATTATGGGGCGGCCCGCGAGGGAAAGCTACTCCTTGGGGGGCACCCTTTTGTGGCCCAGGCCCCGAATGGACACACTTCTCACGGGCGGTAAGCACACCATCTCATCTCATCCTTGTTTGGTCGGGGTGTGTGTATTTATATATAAATGTAATTTTTTTTTTTCCCCTTTTTCTTTTCTGTTTTCGCCCACAGTGGAAGTTTATTATGGGGCGGCCCGCGAGCGAAAGCTACGCCTTGGGGGGAACCCTTTTGTGGCCCAGGCCCCGAATGGACACACTTCTCACGGGCGGTAAGCACACCATCTCATCTCATCTGTGTTTGGTCGGGGTGTGTGTATTTATATATAAATGTAATTTTTTTTGTCCCCCTTTTTCTTTTCTGTTTTCGCCCACAGTGGAAGTTTATTATGGGGCGGCCCGCGAGGGAAAGCTACTCCTTGGGGGGCACCCTTTTGTGGCCCAGGCCCCAAATGGACACACTTCTCACGGGCGGTAAGCACACCATCTCATCTCATCCGTGTTTGGTCGGGGTGGGTGTATTTATATATAAATGTAATTTTTTTTTCCCCCTTTTTCTTTTCTGTTTTCGCTCACAGTGGAAGTTTATTATGGGGCGGCCTGTGAGGGAAAGCTACTCCTTGGGGGGCACCATTTTGTGGCCCAGGCCCCGAATGGACACACTTCTCACGGGCGGTAAGCACACCATCTCATCTCATCCGTGTTTGGTCGGGCTGTGTGTATTTATATATAAATGTAATTTTTTTTTCCCCCTTTTTCTTTTCTGTGTTCGCCCACAGTGGAAGTTTATTATGGGGTGGCCCGCGAGCGAAAGCTACGCCTTGGGGGGCACCCTTTTGTGGCCCAGGCCCCGAATGGACACACTTCTCACGGGCGGTAAGCACACCATCTCATCTCACCTCATCCGTGTTTGGTCGGGGTGTGTGTATTTATATATAAATGTAATTTTTTTTTTCCCCTTTTTCTTTTCTGTTTTCGCCCACAGTGGAAGTTTATTATGGGGTGGCCCGTGAGGGAAAGCTACTCCTTGGGGGGCACCCTTTTGTGGCCCAGGCCCCGAATGGACACACTTCTCACGGGCGGTAAGCACACCATCTCATCCGTGTTTGGTCGGGGTGTGTGTATTTATATATAAATGTAATTTTTTTCCCCCTTTTTCTTTTCTGTTTTCGCCCACAGTGGAAGTTTATTATGGGGCTGCCCGCGAGCGAAAGCTACGCCTTGGGGGGCACCCTTTTGAGGCCCAGGCCCCGAATGGACACACTTCTCACGGGCGGTAAGCACACCATCTCTCATCTCATCTCCTCTCATCCGTGTTTGGTCGGGGTGTGTGTATTTATATATTAATGTAATTTTTTTCCCCTTTTTTTTTTCTGTTTTCGCCCACAGTGGAAGTTTCTTATGGGGCGGCCCGAGAGCGAAATCTTATTCTTGGGGGGCACCCTTTTGTGGCCCAGGCCCCAAATGGACACACTTCTCACGGGCGGTAAGCACACCATCTCCTCTCATCTCATCTCATCCGTGTTTGGTCGGGGTGTGTGTATTTATATATAAATGTAGTTTTTTTTCCCCTTTTTCTTTTCTGTTTTCGCCCACAGTGGAAGTTTATTATGGGGCGGCCCGCGAGCGAAAGCCACACCTTGGGGGGCACCCTTTTGTGGCCCAGGCCCCGAATTGACACACTTCTCACGGGTGGTAAGCACACCATCTCATCTCATCCGTGTTTGGTCGGGGTGTGTGTATTTATATATAAATGTAATTTTTTTTCCCCTTTTTCTTTTCTGTTTTCGCCCACAGTGGAAGTTTATTATGGGGCGGCCCGCAAGGGAAAGCTACTCCTTGGGGGGCACCCTTTTGAGGCCCAGGCCCCAAATGGACACACTTCTCACGGGCGGTAAGCACACCATCTCATCTCATCCGTGTTTGGTCGGGCTGTGTGTATTTATATATAAATGTAATTTTTTTCCCCCTTTTTTCTTTTCTGTTTTCGCCCACAGTGGAAGTTTATTATGGGGTGGCCCGCGAGCGAAAGCTACGCCTTGGGGGGCACCCTTTTGTGGCCCAGGCCCCGAATGGACACACTTCTCACGGGCGGTAAGCACACCATCTCATCTCATCTCATCCGTGTTTGGTCGGGGTGTGTGTATTTCTATATAAATGTAATGTTTATTTTTTTTCCCCTTTTTCTTTTCTGTTTTCAGTGGAAGTTTATTATGGGGCGGCCCGCGAGCGAAAGCTACGCCTTGGGGGGAACCCTTTTGTTGCCCAGGCCCCGAATGGACACACTTCTCACGGGCGGTAAGCACACCATCTCTCATCTCCTCTCATCCGTGTTTGGTCGGGGTGTGTGTATTTATATATAAATGTAATTTTTTTTCCCTTTCTGTTTTCGCCTACAGTGGAAGTTTATTATGGGGCGGCCCGCGAGCGAAAGCCACACCTTGCGGGGCACGCTTTTTGTGGCCCAGGCCCCGAATGGACACACTTCTCACGGGTGGTAAGCACACCATCTCATCTCATCTCATCCGTGTTTGGTCGGGTGTGTGCATTTATATATAAATGTAATGTTTATTTTTTTTCCCCTTTTTCTTTTCTGTCTTCAGTGGAAGTTTATTATAGGGCGGCCCGCGAGCAAAAGCTACGCCTTGGGGGGCACCCTTTTGAGGCCCAGGCCCCGAATGGACACACTTCTCAAGGGGCGGTAAGCACACCATCTCATCTCATCCGTGTTTGGTCGGGGTGTGTGTATTTATATATAAATGTAATTTTTTTTTTTCCCCTTTTTCTTTTCTGTTTTCGCCCACAGTGGAAGTTTATTATGGGGCGGCCCGTGAGGGAAAGCTACTCCTTGGGGGGCACCCTTTTGTGGCCCAGGTCCCGAATGGACACACTTCTCACGGGCGGTAAGCACACCATCTCATCTCATCCGTGTTTGGTCGGGGTGTGTGTATTTATATATAAATGTAATTTTTTTTTCCCCTTTTTCTTTTCTGTTTTCGCTCACAGTGGAAGTTTATTATGGGGCGGCCCGCGAGTGAAAGCTACACCTTGGGGGGCACCCTTTTGTGGCCCAGGTCCCGAATGGACACACTTCTCACGGGCGGTAAGCACACCATCTCATCTCATCTCATCCGTGTTTGGTCGGGGTATGTGTATTTATATATAAATGTAATTTTTTTTTCACCCACAGTGGAAGTTTATTATGGGGCGGCCCGCGAGCGAAAGCTACGCCTTGGGGGGCTTCCTTTTGTGGCCCAGACCTCGAATGGACATACTTCTTACGGGCGGTAAGCACACCATCTCATCTCATCTCATCCGTGTTTGGTCGGGGTGTATGTATTTATATATATATATATAAATGTAATTTTTTTTTTCCCCTTTTTCTTTTCTGTTTTCGCCCACAGTGGAAGTTTATTATGGGGCGGCCCGCAAGCGAAAGCTACGCCTTGGGGGGCACCCTTTCGTGGCCCAGGCCCCGAATGGACACACTTCTCACGGGCGGTAAGCACACCATCTCATCTCATCCGTGTTTGTTCGGGGTGTGTGTATTTATATATAAATGTAATTTTTTTTTTTCTTTTTTCTTTTCTGTTTTCGCCCACAGTGGAAGTTTATTATGGGGCGGCCCGCGAGTGAAAGCTACGCCTTGGGGGGCACCCTTTTGTGGCCCAGGCCCCGAATGGACACACTTCTCACGGGCGGTAAGCACACCATCTCATCTCTCATCTCATCTCATCCGTGTTTGGTCGGGGTGTGTGTATTTATATATAAATGTAATTTTTTTCCCCCTTTTTCTTTTCTGTTTTCGCCCACAGTGGAAGTTTATTATGGGGCGGCCCGCGAGTGAAAGCTACTCCTTGGGGGGCACCCTTTTGTGGCCCAGGCCCCGAATGGACACACTTCTCACGGGCGGTAAGCACACCATCTCTCATCTCATCTCCTCTCATACGTGTTTGGTCGGGGTGTGTGTATTTATATATTAATGTAATTTTTTTCCCCTTTTTTTTTTCTGTTTTCGCCCACAGTGGAAGTTTATTATGGGGCGGCCCGAGAGCGAAATCTTATTCTTGGGGGGCACCCTTTTGTGGCCCAGGCCCCAAATGGACACACTTCTCACGGGCGGTAAGCACACCATCTCCTCTCATCTCATCTCATCCGTGTTTGGTCGGGCTGTGTGTATTTATATATAAATGTAATTTTTTTTCCCCTTTTTTCTTTTCTGTTTTCACCCACAGTGGAAGTTTATTATGGGGTGGGCCGCGAGCAAAATCTACGCCTTGGGGGGCACCCTTTTGTGGCCCAGGCCCCGAATGGACACACTTCTCATGGGCAGTAAGCACACCATCTCATCTCATCTCATCCGTGTTTGGTCGGGGTGTGTGTATTTATATATAAATGTAATGTTTATTTTTTTTCCCCTTTTTCTTTTCTGTTTTCAGTGGAAGTTTATTATGGGGCGGCCCGCGAGGGAAAGCTACTCCTTGGGGGGCACCCTTTTGTGGCCCAGGCCCCGAATGGACACACTTCTCACGGGCGGTAAGCACACCATCTCATCTCATCCGTGTTTGGTCGGGGTGTGTGTATTTATATATAAATGTAATTTTTTTTCCCCCTTTTTCTTTTCTGTTTTCGCCCACAGTGGAAGTTTATTATGGGGCGGCCCGCGAGCGAAAGCTACGCCTTGGGGGGCACCCTTTTGAGGCCCAGGCCCCGAATGGACACACTTCTCATGGGCGGTAAGCACACCATCTCATCTCATCTCATCTCATCCTTGTTTGGTCGGGGTGTGTGTATTTATATATAAATGTAATTTTTTTTCCCCCTTTTTCTTTTCTGTTTTCGCCCACAGTGGAAGTTTATTATGGGGCGGCCCGCGAGCGAAAGCTACGCCTTGAGGGGAACCCTTTTGTGGCCCAGGCCCCGAATGGACACACTTCTCACGGGCGGTAAGCACACCATCTCATCTCATCCGTGTTTGGTCGGGGTGTGTGTATTTATATATAAATGTAATTTTTTTTCCCCTTTTTCTTTTCTGTTTTCGCCCACAGTGGAAGTTTATTATGGGGCGGCCCGCGAGGGAAAGCTACTCCTTGGGGGGCACCCTTTTGTGGCCCAGGCCCCAAATGGACACACTTCTCACGGGCGGTAAGCACACCATCTCATCTCATCCGTGTTTGGTTGGGGATGTGTGTCTTTATATATAAATGTAATTTTTTTTTTCCCCTTTTTTCTTTTCTGTTTTCGCCCACAGTGGAAGTTTATTATGGGGCGGCCCGCAAGCGAAATGTACGCCTTGGGGGGCACCCTTTTTGTGGCCCAGGCCCCGAATGGACACACTTCTCACGGGTGGTAAGCACACCATCTCATCTCATCCGTGTTTGGTCGGGGTGTGTGTATTTATATATAAATGTAATTTTTTTTCCCCCTTTTTCTTTTCTGTTTTCGCCCACAGTGGAAGTTTATTATGGGGCGGCCCGCAAGGGAAAGCTACTCCTTGGGGGGCACCCTTTTGTGGCCCAGGCCCCAAATGGACACACTTCTCACGGGCGGTAAGCACACCATCTCATCTCATCCGTGTTTGGTCGGGCTGTGTGTATTTATATATAAATGTAATTTTTTTTCCCCCTTTTTCTTTTCTGTTTTCGCCCACAGTGGAAGTTTATTATGGGGTGGCCCGCGAGCGAAAGCTACGCCTTGGGGGGCACCCTTTTGTGGCCCAGGCCCCGAATGGACACACTTCTCACGGGCGGTAAGCACACCATCTCATCTCATCTCATCCGTGTTTGGTCGGGGTGTGTGTATTTATATATAAATGTAATGTTTATTTTTTTTCCCCTTTTTCTTTTCTGTTTTCAGTGGAAGTTTATTATGGGGCGGCCCGCGAGCGAAAGCCACGCCTTGGGGGGCACCCTTTTGTGGCCCAGGCCCCGAATGGACACACTTCTCACGGGCGGTAAGCACACCATCTCATCTCATCTCATCTCATCCGTGTTTGGTCGGGCTGTGTGTATTTATATATAAATGTAATTTTTTTTTCCCCTTTTTTCTTTTCTGTTTTCGCCCACAGTGGAAGTTTATTATGGGGCGGCCCGAAGGGAAAGCTACTCCTTGGGGGGCACCCTTTTGTGGCCCAGGCCCCGAATGGACACACTTCTCACGGGCGGTAAGCACACCATCTCATCTCATCCGTGTTTGGTCGGGGTGTGTGTATTTATATATAAATGTAATTTTTTTTTTTCCCCCTTTTTCTTTTCTGTTTTCGCCCACAGTAAAAGTTTATTATGGGGCGGCCCGCGAGCGAAAGCTACGCCTTGGGGGGCACCCTTTTGTGGCCAAGGCCCCGAATGGACACACTTCTCACGGGCGGTAAGCACACCATCTCTCATCTCATCTCCTCTCATACGTGTTTGGTCGGGGTGTGTGTATTTATATATTAATGTAATTTTTTTCCCCTTTTTTTTTTTTCTGTTTTCGCCCACAGTGGAAGTTTATTATGGGGCGGCCCGAGAGCGAAATCTTATTCTTGGGAGGCACCCTTTTGTGGCCCAGGCCCCAAATGGACACACTTCTCACGGGCGGTAAGCACACCATCTCCTCTCATCTCATCTCATCCGTGTTTGGTCGGGGTGTGTGTATTTATATATAAATGTAATTTTTTTTCCCCCCTTTTTCTTTTCTGTTTTCGCCCACAGTGGAAGTTTATTATGGGGCGGCCCGCGAGGGAAAGCTACTCCTTGGGGGGCACCCTTTTGTGGCCCAGGCCCCGAATGGACACACTTCTCACGGGCGGTAAGCACACCATCTCATCTCATCCGTGTTTGGTCGGGCTGTGTGTATTTATATATAAATGTAATTTTTTTCCCCCTTTTTTCTTTTCTGTTTTCACCCACAGTGGAAGTTTATTATGGGGTGGGCCGCGAGCAAAATCTACGCCTTGGGGGGCACCCTTTTGTGGCCCAGGCCCCGAATGGACACACTTCTCATGGGCAGTAAGCACACCATCTCATCTCATCTCATCCGTGTTTGGTCGGGGTGTGTGTATTTATATATAAATGTAATTTTTTTTCCCCTTTTTCTTTTCTGTTTTCAGTGGAAGTTTATTATGGGGTGGCCCGCGAGCGAAAGCTACGCCTTGGGGGGCACCCTTTTGTGGCCCAGGCCCCGAATGGACACACTTCTCACGGGCGGTAAGCACACCATCTCATCTCATCTCATCCGTGTTTGGTCGGGCTGTGTGTATTTATATATAAATGTAATTTTTTTTTCCCCTTTTTTCTTTTCTGTTTTCGCCCACAGTGGAAGCTTATTATGGGGCGGCCCGAAGGGAAAGCTACTCCTTGGGGGGCACCCTTTTGTGGCCCAGGCCCCGAATGGACACACTTCTCACGGGCGGTAAGCACACCATCTCATCTCATCCGTGTTTGGTCGGGGTGTGTGTATTTATATATAAATGTAATTTTTTTTCCCCCTTTTTCTTTTCTGTTTTCGCCCACAGTGGAAGTTTATTATGGGGCGGCCCGCGAGCGAAAGCTACGCCTTGGGGGGCACCCTTTTGAGGCCCAGGCCCCGAATGGACACACTTCTCACGGGCGGTAAGCACACCATCTCATCTCATCTCATCCGTGTTTGGTCGGGGTGTGTGTATTTATATATATAAATGTAATTTTTTTTCCCCCTTTTTCTTTTCTGTTTTCGCCCACAGTGGAAGTTTATTATGGGGCGGCCCGCGAGCGAAAGCTACGCCTTGGGGGGAACCCTTTTGTGGCTCAGGCCCCGAATGGACACACTTCTCACGGGCGGTAAGCACACCATCTCATCTCATCCGTGTTTGGTCGGGGTGTGTGTATTTATATATAAATGTAATTTTTTTTCCCCTTTTTCTTTTCTGTTTTCGCCCACAGTGGAAGTTTATTATGGGGCGGCCCGCGAGGGAAAGCTACTCCTTGGGGGGCACCCTTTTGTGGCTCAGGCCCCAAATGGACACACTTCTCATGGGCGGTAAGCACACCATCTCATCTCATCCGTGTTTGGTCGGGGTGTGTGTATTTATATATAAATGTAATTTTGTTTTTCCCCTTTTTTCTTTTCTGTTTTCGCCCACAGTGGAAGTTTATTATGGGGCGGCCCGCGAGCGAAAGCTACGCCTTGGGGGGAACCCTTTTGTGGCCCAGGCCCCGAATGGACACACTTCTCACGGGCGGTAAGCACACCATCTCATCTCATCCGTGTTTGGTCGGGGTGTGTGTATTTATATATAAATGTAATTTTTTTTCCCCTTTTTCTTTTCTGTTTTCGCCCACAGTGGAAGTTTATTATGGGGCGGCCCGAAGGGAAAGCTACTCCTTGGGGGGCACCCTTTTGTGGCCCAGGCCCCGAATGGACACACTTCTCACGGGCGGTAAGCACACCATCTCATCTCATCCGTGTTTGGTCGGGGTGTGTGTATTTATATATAAATGTAATTTTTTTACCCCTTTGCTTTTCTGTTTTCGCCCACAGTGGAAGTTTATTATGGGGCGGCCCGTGAGGGAAAGCTACTCCTTGGGGGGCAACCTTTTGTGGCCCAGGCCCCAAATGGACACACTTCTCACGGGCGGTAAGCACACCATCTCATCTCACCCATGTTTGGTTGGGGTGTGTGTATTTATATGTAATTTTTTTTCCCCCTTTTTCTTTTCTGTTTTCGCCCACAGTGGAAGTTTATTATGGGGCGGCCCGCGAGCGAAAGCTACTCCTTGGGGGGCACCCTTTTGTGGCCCAGGCCCCGAATGGACACACTTCTCACGGGCGGTAAGCACACCATCTCATCTCATCCGTGTTTGGTCGGGGTGTGTGTATTTATATATAAATGTAATTGTTTTTCCCCTTTTTTCTTTTCTGTTTTCGCCCACAGTGGAAGTTTATTATGGGGCGGCCCGTGAGGGAAAGCTACTCATTGGGGGGCACCCTTTTGTGCCCCAGGCCCCAAATGGACACACTTCTCACGGGCGGTAAGCACACCATCTCATCCGTGTTTGGTCGGGGTGTGTGTATTTATATATAAATGTAATTTTTTTTTCCCCCTTTTTCTTTTCTGTTTTCGCCCACAGTGGAAGTTTATTATGGGGCGGCCCGCGAGCGAAAGCTACGCCTTGGGGGGCACACTTTTGTGGCCAAGGCCCCGAATGGACACACTTCTCACGGGCGGTAAGCACACCATCTCTCATCTCATCTCCTCTCATCCGTGTTTGGTCGGGGTGTGTGTGTATATATATAAATGTAATTTTTTTTTTTCCCCCTTTTTCTTTTCTGTTTTCGCCCACAGTGGAAGTTTATTATGGGGCGGCCCGCGAGCGAAAGCTACGCCTTGGGGGGCACCCTTTTGTGGCCCAGGCCCCGAATGGACACACTTCTCACGGGCGGTAAGCACACCATCTTATCTCATCTCATCTCATCCGTGTTTGGTCGGGGTGTGTGTATTTATATATAAATGTAATGTTTATTTTTTTTCCCCTTTTTCTTTTCTGTTTTCAGTGGAAGTTTATTATGGGGCGGCCCGCGAGCGAAAGCTACGCCTTGGGGGGCACCCTTTTGTGGCCCAGGCCCCGAATGGACACACTTCTCACGGGCGGTAAGCACACCATCTCATCTCATCCGTGTTTGGTCGGGGTGTGTGTATTTATATATAAATGTAATTTTTTTTCCCGTTTTTCTTTTCTGTTTTCGCCCACAGTGGAAGTTTATTATGGGGCGGCCCGCGAGGGAAAGCTACTCCTTGGGGGGCACCCTTTTGTGGCCCAGGCCCCAAATGGACACACTTCTCACGGGCGGTAAGCACACCATCTCATCTCATCCGTGTTTGGTCGGGCTGTGTGTATTTATATATAAATGTAATTTTTTTTTCCCCTTTTTTTCTCTTCTGTTTTCGCCCTCAGTGGAAGTTTATTATGGGGCGGCCCGCGAGGGAAAGCTACTCCTTGGGGGGCACCCTTTTGTGGCCCAGGCCCCGAATGGACACACTTCTCACGGGCGGTAAGCACACCATCTCATCTCATCCGTGTTTGGTCGGGGTGTGTGTATTATTTATATATAAATGTAATTTTTTTTTCCCCCTTTTTCTTTTCTGTTTTCGCCCACAGTGGAAGTTTATTATGGGGCGGCCCGCGAGCGAAAGCTACGCCTTGGGGGGCACCCTTTTGAGGCCCAGGCCCCGAATGGACACACTTCTCACGGGCGGTAAGCACACCATCTTATCTCATCTCATCTCATCCGTGTTTGGTCGGGGTGTGTGTATTTATATATAAATGTAATGTTTATTTTTTTTCCCCTTTTTCTTTTCTGTTTTCAGTGGAAGTTTATTATGGGGCGGCCCGCGAGTGAAAGCTACGCCTTGGGGGGCACCCTTTTGTGGCCCAGGCCCCGAATGGACACACTTCTCACGGGCGGTAAGCACACCATCTCATCTCATCTCATCCGTGTTTGGTCGGGCTGTGTGTATTTATATATAAATGTAATTTTTTTTTCCCCTTTTTTCTTTTCTGTTTTCGCCCACAGTGGAAGTTTATTATGGGGCGGCCCGCGAGCGAAAGCTACGCCTTGGGGGGCACCCTTTTGAGGCCCAGGCCCCGAATGGACACACTTCTCCCGGGCGGTAAGCACACCATCTCATCTCATCTCATCTCATCCGTGTTTGGTCGGGGTGTGTGTATTTATATATAAATGTAATTTTTTTTCCCCCTTTTTCTTTTCTGTTTTCGCCCACAGTGGAAGTTTATTATGGGGCGGCCCGCGAGGGAAAGCTACTCCTTGGGGGGCACCCTTTTGTGGCCCAGGCCCCAAATGGACACACTTCTCATGGGCGGTAAGCACACCATCTCATCTCATCCGTGTTTGGTCGGGGTGTGTGTATTTATATATAAATGTAATTTTGTTTTTCCCCTTTTTTCTTTTCTGTTTTCGCCCACAGTGGAAGTTTATTTTGGGGCAGCCCGCGAGCGAAAGCTACGCCTTGGGGGGCACCCTTTTGTGGCCCAGGCCCCGAATGGACACACTTCTCACGGGCGGTAAGCACACCATCTTATCTCATCTCATCTCATCCGTGTTTGGTCGGGGTGTGTGTATTTATATATAAATGTAATGTTTATTTTTTTTCCCCTTTTTCTTTTCTGTTTTCAGTGGAAGTTTATTATGGGGCGGCCCGCGAGCGAAAGCTACGCCTTGGGGGGAACCCTTTTGTGGCCCAGGCCCCGAATGGACACACTTCTCACGGGCGGTAAGCACACCATCTCATCTCATCCGTGTTTGGTCGGGGTGTGTGTATTTATATATAAATGTAATTTTTTTTCCCCTTTTTCTTTTCTGTTTTCGCCCACAGTGGAAGTTTATTATGGGGCGGCCCGCAAGGGAAAGCTACTCCTTGGGGGGCACCCTTTTGTGGCCCAGGCCCCAAATGGACACACTTCTCACGGGCGGTAAGCACACCATCTCATCTCATCCGTGTTTGGTCGGGCTGTGTGTATTTATATATAAATGTAATTTTTTTTCCCCCTTTTTCTTTTCTGTTTTCGCCCACAGTGGAAGTTTATTATGGGGTGGCCCGCGAGCGAAAGCTACGCCTTGGGGGCACCCTTTTGTGGCCCAGGCCCCGAATGGACACACTTCTCACGGGCGGTAAGCACACCATCTCATCTCATCCGTGTTTGGTCGGGGTGTGTGTATTTCTATATAAATGTAATTTTTTTTCCCCTTTCTGTTTTCGCCTACAGTGGAAGTTTATTATGGGGCGGCCCGCGAGTGAAAGCTACACCTTGGGGGGCACCCTTTTGTGGCCCAGGCCCCGAATGGACACACTTCTCACGGGCGGTAAGCACACCATCTCATCTCATCCGTGTTTGGTCGGGGTGTGTGTATTTATATATATATATATATATATATATATATATATATATATATAAATGTAATTTTTTTTTTTTCCCTTTTTCTTTTCTGTTTTCGCCCACAGTGGAAGTTTATTATGGGGCGGCCCGCAAGCGAAAGCTACGCCTTGGGGGGGCACCCTTTTGTGGCCCAGGCCCCGAATGGACACACTTCTCACGGGCGGTAAGCACACCATCTCATCTCTCATCTCATCTCATCCGTGTTTGGTCGGGGTGTGTGTATTTATATATAAATGTAATTTTTTTCCCCCTTTTTCTTTTCTGTTTTCGCCCACAGTGGAAGTTTATTATGGGGCGGCCCGCGAGTGAAAGCTATGCCTTGGGGGGCACCCTTTTGTGGCCCAGGCCCCGAATGGACACACTTCTCACGGTTGGTAAGCACACCATCTCATCTCATCCGTGTTTGGTCGGGGCGTGTGTATTTATATATAAATTACATTTTTTTCCCCTTTTTCTTTTCTGTTTTCGCCCACAGTGGAAGTTTATTATGGGGCAGCCCGCGAGCGAAAGCTACGTCTTGGGGGGGCACCCTTTTGTGGCCCAGGCCCTGAATGGACACATTTCGCACGGGCGGTAAGCACACCATCTCATTTCATCTCATCTGTGTTTGGTCGGGGTGTGTGTATTTATATATAAATGTAATTTTTTTTTTTTCCCCTTTTTCTTTTCTCTTTTCGCCCACAGTGGAAGTTTATTATGGGGTGGCCCGCGAGCGAAAGCTACGCCTTGGGGGGGCACCCTTTTGTCGCCCAGGCCCTGAATGGACACACTTCGCACGGGCCAAGCATTAGTCCTGATTCCCGTGTGCATCCCGCCGCTGAACTTAGGAGGTGGTAGGCGCCTGTCATCCCTGCGCTGCTGTCAGGCCATCTGGACCGTGGAGGGGGAGCCCACAACTGCAGGGATGCCTCTCACCCTCCACGGGAACAAACACACACAGGACAGTCGAGTCTGACTCTTATCCGTGTGTGTGTTCACCGGACCCAGCCACTGAACTTGGAAGCTGTGATTTGCCTGGCACTGCTGTATCAATAAATATAGCCTTATTAATAATTTGCATTTTTATTTTCGTGGGTGATTGTGTAGGCAGGGCCCCAGTGCACTGCATTGCCCGGGGCCCTTTAATGCTCTTAATATGGCACTGCTGAAAGCTGGAAATCACTAGCTTCCAGTTCCCGTGCCAAGTGACTGCCTTGCTACACAGGAGTTGCTTGAAAGGGTGCCATACAGAGAAGGTTTCGCAACTTTTAAATGATTGTGGACATTGTGACATGACGTGCTGCCACTCGACCTCATCCAAACAGAAAAAGCTTTGCATTCATTAAGAAAATGCAAAGCATTCTCTGAAAGTGCCAGATGGGCAACCTCATGTGTTCACAAGTAGCTTGGCACGAGAAATGCCTTGTCCAATGAGACAATACATTGGTTGAGAAGATACAAAGTGTTCTCTGTATGGCACCCCTGCCGAGTGAACAACTTCCTGTGCAGGGCAGTCATCAGGCATGGAACCCAGAAGCTAGTGTAGAACATTGGAGTTGTGGTGTCTACTACAGTAATTTCCAGCTTCTGGAGTGATCCCACAGGTATGGTATATGCATAGTTGCATTGATCCAAGCTTGACCAGTGTAACTGTGTAAAAATATCCATACGTAGAATTTCTCTGTAAAGGAGATTTAAAGCTGAACTCCAGGAATTATTTGTTTTGCTTACTTACATCGGTCCAGGTGTGCACAATGTTAGTATGCATATCTTATACCCGATGGGCTGCTGGGGGTGCTGGAAATCTATATTTTATCTATATATAATATTCAGCACTACTACAGCGATAACTGCAATCTTTCAGGTCCGGCTCAGTTTCTATGGGACTGGCTGCCCCGTTGCACACTTTTTATATCGGTATTTACATCTGATCAAAAAGAGGGACAACAGAGGAGGAAAAAGGGAAAGTTCCTCCAGATGAGGGACAGTTAGGAGGTTCATATTCAACTGTTTTGTTTTTTCTTATTCTGTTCTGTATTTTTAGTGGAGCAATTCTCTTCTTTTTCTGTCCTGATAACCACATAGAAATTGCATGCAAATCCCTTTATTGAGTACACATACCCCAACTCAACTAGTATACTGTATTTACCTAAAATCCTTCATTAATTAAAAAAAAAAAGCTATTTCTCCAAAAATAGTACCTGCTCTTTTGACTTTACAGTAGAGAGTGGAGAGGTAGCTGGGGGTGGGTTTTATTGCTAGGGATTAGGGATGATCGAACGGTTGGGGTCGACCATCAGTTGGACCCGAACATTGGCTGTTCAAAATTCGGCCGAATTCTGAACTTTTTGCGGTAAAAGTTCGGAATTCGGCCACCAGAACCGCCCAAAATGCAATGGGACAGGAACTGGGCTTTAAAAGCCCATGATTGGACCAGAAACATCAGTAAAAGCCAATTGAGAGGGCAGGAGTCTGCTAGGAATGTGATTGGAGTGACTATGGGGTCCAAAGGCCAATCAGTAGTGAATACGCCCCCCAGTATATAACATAGCCCCGCCAAATCTCTAGCACTGTAATAGAGAGGCTGTGGAATAGAGTGGAAGCATTTCTGTTACTCCTGCTGCTCCAGTGTCATTTTGCAATTATTAGTGTGAGGAAAGGGATATGCAGTTTAGTTAGGGTACTATATACCACTATAGTTGCATTCAATAATCTAGTTTCTGTAGGGAAAGTGTTAAGTGTCAGGGTGACCGTAGTGTAGTTTAGGGTGAACTGACTCTGACTGCTATGCCAGGGTGACCGAACTCATCCATGTCAGGGTGACCGCCAGAAAAAAAAGATAATTTTTCTTAGAATTTTTAGTAGAGCAGGGATGGGGTTCCGCTCCTTTTCACACCTGGTTGTTTTTGTTTCAGGCGTTTATTGGGCTTTTTTGTGGACGTTTTTGGAGGCAGGCATGACATCTGAACTTCTGTATAGGGGTATGTGTATGTGTGTGTATATATATTATATATATATATATATATATATATATATATATATACACACACACACACACACACACACACACACACACACACACACACACACACACACACACACACACACATATATATATATATATCGCATATAGGTGTGAAAGGAGGGTAACACCATCCCTGCGCTATTGAAATTCTAAGAAAAATTATCTTTTTTTTTTCTGGTTCTGGACATGCTACAGAGCTGAAACTTCACAGGTACACTTTTTAGACCCCCCAGACACTAAATCCAAAGAAATCTAATCTTTGTTTTTTGTTTTTTCAATAATTGGCTCTCTATCAAAAACGACAATTTTTAAGAACTTTTTTTGTGTGATTAATAGTCCCTGGGGCATGACCCAGAACCCTAGGCACTTTTTAGGTTTATTGGGTTTTAGGGCTTCCAAATTGTGTTTTTTGATTCCCGAAGTTCGGGTCCCATTGATTTCAATGGGGTTCGGGAATCCGAACCAAACTTTCGGGAAGTTCTGGCCGAACCAATCTTTTCAAAAGTTTGATCATCCCTACTAGGGATGAACAGAAGCAACACGTCAGCTAAAAGCTCGACTAATGTTTTGCCAAATTTTCCCCTGTACCCCCAAAAATCCCAAATCACTGTGGAAGGTGTGGAGAAGAATTTGGAGATGACTAGCTTTTAAAAAATGTCAAAAACTGACTTAGAAAGAGAGATATCTGCAAAAGTGTAGAAGGTAAAAAAAGCTCCTCAAGCTGCGAGCGCGCGAATGTGCGCATGCGCAACGCCAACTGGGCCAAAAAAATTCCGCTTTCGCGAATTTGAGCAATCTCTTTTTTGAATACGAGCTAAAAATCCGCTGTCTCGCCCATATAAAATGGAAAAAAAACGGCGGATTAGAAAAACATGCACACTTCTAACAAGGGATCCCTTAGTAAACTCACGTTCCATACACCTTTCCTGGTAACTCTGAAATAATAACAGTGAAATCTACAGTGTTTATATAGAACCTCCACGTTATCTAAATTATCCCACAAAATATTACATTGGGGAACGGGTAGTCAGATAGTACAAAAATAGATGTAAAACATATTTCAAATAAAGATTATTAGCATTTCACAAATATAAAGGAAATATCACAATTTTGCCAATATTCTATGTGTTTCAAAAGAATGTTTTTCTAAATATATTGCAAATACAACATTTTCTGCCATATGGGTATGGCCAAGTGTTAGCATTTGAGTACACATTTAACTGAAGGTATATATATATATATATATATATATATATATATATATCCCCATACTTGGCTAATTAGCAAAGTATGCCCAACAAACAAATATAGCTTTAGCTCACAATATTGCTACATATTGACTTTATGTGGCATCTTTTGTATTTAGTTAATGTCTTTAGATTAAAAGTTTGCTGATACACATGCCTTTTTCAAACATGAGCAAAATTATTGATGTTAACATTTGGAGGTTTGGAGACCTCCAAGTGTTGCCCATACAGAGGGCTCCTTCTGGATTCGAACTTACAAACCTACAGCAGGAAGGCAGACTCCCTAATTATTGTGCTATTTCTCAGTCCTTACTGGCATTAAAGAAGCTCATGTCCTCTTGTGAGCGTTGGGTGTTTTCCTCATGCCATCAAAATGCTCACATGGGAACAGGGGCCATTGAACAGAATAGGATTGGACTTTTTGGCTGTTTTGGGAGTTAATCCTTGAGCTGTACAAATCCCCCCCCAAACGCCCCCAAACGGGCTACGTTCACATGTAGGTGTTGTGGTCTGTTTTTGGGTCTTTTTTAGGTTATTTCATATAAAAATGCCTGCCCAAAAAATGCATGTCAAAACGCCAGCAAAAACGCCCATAAGAACACCTGATATAATTGCCACGCCAAGATTATGGATGTTCATGAGTGATGAGTCAGATTATTGGCTTGCATATCTGTTCAATCTTCACAATCTCAACTCCCAAATCCAAAAAGGTGTGTTTCAATTCTTTCCCTAAATATATATATTTCGCTCTCTCTCGCTCTCTCATGTAATTGTATATATATGTATGTATTCCTGTATCTAAACATTCTAAATAATGACTAGCAAACTTGAAGAGAGAATTTTCTCAATTCACATATATACACACATACATACATACATACATACATGTATTTGGGTTGTTTAGGTCTCTCTCCTCATTTCTATTTCCCTTTTTTTGGCAATTGAGCATGCTCCAAAACACACAGGACACACAGTTAAATTTTTGCCTGGGAGTTACCATTACTGGGTGTGTGTTTCCCTTGATTATATATAGATCACTCAGACAGGAGCAAAGATTTGGCCTGGCAAGAGGTCCAATATATTGTGTGTCACATGCTTTATGGTTAACATTTGGGGGCCTTTGTTATTTATGGAGGTGGGATTTGGCTGTGTTGTCTGTTATGTCCAAAGACACATAGCCCACTTGACTCTCTGTAAGTATTTATTGGTGTTAACATAATTGTGTATTCTGTCAATCTGCACATGTATCTGAAGATTATTGGCTCTTTGTTGATGTATATGGTATAAATGTTGTACAAAGGTTGTTTTTGTTAAAAAAATACAATTCTGTGGCTTCAATGGGATACTGTGGAGACTGTGCCAAAAATATGTCATGTGAAATGTTTGAGATGTGTATCCTCTTTGTAATAAACAGCATGTTTCAAATGTTTTTTCAAAATGTCTTCATGTGTATAAATAAAGTTTTCTGGTGTCCACAAATGTGTGTTTTTTATTTTTTTTGTTCGTTATGTTAGATATGCTTAATGGTTGTGTAAGGTGACTATTTTTGGCGAATTCGCGAACATAAAAAACAGCGTTCTTACATTTGTAAATGCAACCGGAAACTAAACTATTTGTGGGTGCACACGTTTCCGGAAACTGTACAGGTCCGTGCATTATGGCTCCAGCTCTGTGGCATTTATCTGTAAGGTAAGGAGGGGGGGTGAATGTGCGAGATGGGGGCTGGGGGCGGGGGGGCTGGGGGCGGGGGGGCGTCGCTTATCTAGCGGGTGTGCAAGTAACTTTTGGTCTACTGATAGGCGCATGCACTTTCTGCCTATTAGACGTGAGATAGAAGCTTCCTGTTATAGAAAGTTCCTAGATGTGAAC